>NW_026292074.1:0-136705 GCF_023091745.1 Budorcas taxicolor | reverse complement strand
TCATCTCGCCTGGAGGGGAGAACCTCCTGGATTTTCTCGAGTTGCGGCAGGTCTTCTCGAGTTACGACGGGGACCAGAGGGACCCGCTCTGGTGGCCTCAGGAAAGGCCAGTCCCCATGCGAGTTGCTAGGGGACCTCTCGGGATTCCTCTCCAGTCCATGCCGGGGCCTCAGTCCTTGTGTGGAGTCGGGGCCGGCACCTGAGGATTCCTCTCCAGTGTTGCCATGGATCTTGGGGTGCTTCTGAGTCTCCCCAGGGGAGTCAGGCCTCGTCTCGAGTGGGGGCATGCACGTGCGCTTTCCTCCCAAGCTGCAGCAGTAGTGTCACGCTTCCTTTCACGTGGATCAAGGGATCTGTGGCTTTCCCTCGAGGCTGTCCCTCGAGGCTTTCCCACGAGGCTTTCCCACAGGGCTGTGCCACGTGCCACCTTGGTGTGAGTCGATCTTCGGCGTGAAAGACGAGCCGGTGAAGGGAAAAGAGTTTCCTCTGGAATGGACTGAGACATCTGGGGGACTCTTGGAATGGTGGCACGACCCTGGAGTTCCTCTCGCCGTTCCTGTTGAGAGGGCCTCCTCTTGAGATGCGACGGGAACGCCGGGAACTCTTTCCCGACGAAGCAGGGAAAGGATCCCTCATCTCGAGATACGAGGCGGAAACGGGGCTCCTCTGGATGTGGGCGCTACCCTCGTGATTCCTGTCGAGTGGAGACGGGTATGTCGGGGAACTTCTTGATTTGCACCAAGGGTGTGAAGGACCCTTTCGAAGTTCCAGAGGTGAGGTGTGATCAGCCTCGAGACGCCTCAGCGGAAATGGGCCTCATCTCGCCTGGAGGGGAGAACCTCCTGGATTTTCTCGAGTTGCGGCAGGTCTTCTCGAGTTACGACGGGGACCAGAGGGACCCGCTCTGGTGGCCTCAGGAAAGGCCAGTCCCCATGCGAGTTGCTAGGGGACCTCTCGGGATTCCTCTCCCGTCCATGCCGGGGCCTCAGTCCTTGTGTGGAGTCGGGGCCGGCACCTGAGGATTCCTCTCCAGTGTTGCCATGGATCTTGGGGTGCTTCTGAGTCTCCCCAGGGGAGTCAGGCCTCGTCTCGAGTGGGGGCATGCACGTGCGCTTTCCTCCCAAGCTGCAGCAGTAGTGTCACGCTTCCTTTCACGTGGATCAAGGGATCTGTGGCTTTCCCTCGAGGCTGTCCCTCGAGGCTTTCCCACGAGGCTTTCCCACAGGGCTGTGCCACGTGCCACCTTGGTGTGAGTCGATCTTCGGCGTGAAAGACGAGCCGGTGAAGGGAAAAGAGGTTCCTCTGGAATGGACTGAGACATCTGGGGGACTCTTGGAATGGTGGCACGACCCTGGAGTTCCTCTCGCCGTTCCTGTTGAGAGGGCCTCCTCTTGAGATGCGACGGGAACGCCGGGAACTCTTTCCCGACGAAGCAGGGAAAGGATCCCTCATCTCGAGCTACGAGGCGGAAACGGGGCTCCTCTGGATGTGGACGGGACCCTCGTGATTCCTCTCGAGTGGAGACGGGTATGTCGGGGAACTTCTTGATTTGCAGCAAGGGTGTGAAGGACCCTTTCGAAGTTCCAGAGGTGAGGTGTGATCCGCCTCGTGACACCTCAGCAGAAATGGGCCTCATCTCCCCTGGAGGGGAGAACCTCCTGGATTTTCTCGAGTTGCGGCAGGTCTTCTCGAGTTACGACGGGGACCACAGGGACCCGCTCTGGTGTCCTCAGGGAAGGCCAGTCCCCATGCGAGTTGCTAGGGGACCTCTCGGGATTCCTCTCCCGTCCATGTCGGGGCCTCAGTCCTTGTGTGGAGTCGGGGCCGGAACCTGAGGATTCCTCTCCAGTGTTGCCATGGATCTTGGGGTGCTTCTGAGTTTCCCCAGGGGAGTCAGGCCTCGTCTCGAGTGGGGGCATGCACGTGCGCTTTCCTCCCGAGCTGCAGCAGTAGTGTCACGCTTCCTGTCACGTGGATCAAGGGATCTGTGGCTTTCCCTCGAGGCTGTCCATCGAGGCTTTCCCACGAGGCTTTCCCACAGGGCTGTGCCACGTGCCACCTTGGTGTGAGTCGATCGTCGGCGTGAAAGACGAGCCGGTGAAGGGAAAAGAGGTTCCTCTGGAATGGACTGAGACATCTGGGGGATTCTTGGAATGGTGACACGACCCTGGAGTTCCTCTCGCCGTTCCTGTTGAGAGGGCCTCCTCTTGAGATGCGACGGGAAGGCCGGGAACTCTTTCCCGACGAAGCAGGGAAAGGATCCCTCATCTCGAGCTACGAGGCGGAAACGGGGCTCCTCTGGATGTGGACGGGACCCTCGTGATTCCTCTCGAGTGGAGACGGGTATGTCGGGGAACTTCTTGATTTGCAGCAAGGGTGTGAAGGACCCTTTCGAAGTTCCAGAGGTGAGGTGTGATCCGCCTCGTGACACCTCAGCAGAAATGGGCCTCATCTCCCCTGGAGGGGAGAACCTCCTGGATTTTCTCGAGTTGCGGCAGGTCTTCTCGAGTTACGACGGGGACCACAGGGACCCGCTCTGGTGTCCTCAGGAAAGGCCAGTCCCCATGCGAGTTGCTAGGGGACCTCTCGGGATTCCTCTCCCGTCCGTGTCGGGGCCTCAGTCCTTGTGTGGAGTCGGGGCCGGAACCTGAGGATTCCTCTCCAGTGTTGCCATGGATCTTGGGGTGCTTCTGAGTCTCCCCAGGGGAGTCAGGCCTCGTCTCGAGTGGGGGCATGCACGTGCGCTTTCCTCCCGAGCTGCAGCAGTAGTGTCACGCTTCCTGTCACGTGGATCAAGGGATCTGTGGCTTTCCCTCGAGGCTGTCCCTCGAGGCTTTCCCACGAGGCTTTCCCACAGGGCTGTGCCACGTGCCACCTTGGTGTGAGTCGATCCTCGGCGTGAAAGACGAGCCGGTGAATTGAAAAGAGGTTCCTCTGGAATGGACTGAGACATCTGGGGGACTCTTGGAATGGTGGCACGACCCTGGAGTTCCTCTCGCCGTTCCTGTTGAGAGGGCCTCCTCTTGAGATGCGACGGGAACGCCGGGAACTCTTTCCCGACGAAGCAGGGAAAGGATCCCTCATCTCGAGATACGAGGCGGAAACGGGGCTCCTCTGGATGTGGGCGGGACCCTCGTGATTCCTGTCGAGTGGAGACGGGTATGTCGGGGAACTTCTTGATTTGCAGCAAGGGTGTGAAGGACCCTTTCGAAGTTCCAGAGGTGAGGTGTGATCAGCCTCGAGACGCCTCAGCGGAAATGGGCCTCATCTCGCCTGGAGGGGAGAACCTCCTGGATTTTCTCGAGTTGCGGCAGTTCTTCTCGAGTTACGACGGGGACCAGAGGGACCCGCTCTGGTGGCCTCAGGAAAGGCCAGTCCCCATGCGAGTTGCTAGGGGACCTCTCGGGATTCCTCTCCCGTCCATGCCGGGGCCTCAGTCCTTGTGTGGAGTCGGGGCCGGCACCTGACGATTCCTCTCCAGTGTTGCCATGGATCTTGGGGTGCTTCTGAGTCTCCCCAGGGGAGTCAGGCCTCGTCTCGAGTGGGGGCATGCACGTGCGCTTTCCTCCCAAGCTGCAGCAGTAGTGTCACGCTTCCTTTCACGTGGATCAAGGGATCTGTGGCTTTCCCTCGAGGCTGTCCCTCGAGGCTTTCCCACGAGGCTTTCCCACAGGGCTGTGCCACGTGCCACCTTGGTGTGAGTCGATCTTCGGCGTGAAAGACGAGCCGGTGAAGGGAAAAGAGGTTCCTCTGGAATGGACTGAGACATCTGGGGGACTCTTGGAATGGTGGCACGACCCTGGAGTTCCTCTCGCCGTTCCTGTTGAGAGGGCCTCCTCTTGAGATGCGACGGGAACGCCGGGAACTCTTTCCCGACGATGCAGGGAAAGGATCCCTCATCTCGAGCTACGAGGCGGAAACGGGGCTCCTCTGGATGTGGACGGGACCCTCGTGATTCCTCTCGAGTGGAGACGGGTATGTCGGGGAACTTCTTGATTTGCACCAAGGGTGTGAAGGACCCTTTCGAAGTTCCAGAGGTGAGGTGTGATCCGCCTCGTGACACCTCAGCAGAAATGGGCCTCATCTCGCCTGGAGGGGAGAACCTCCTGGATTTTCTCGAGTTGCGGCAGGTCTTCTCGAGTTACGACGGGGACCACAGGGACCCGCTCTGGTGGCCTCAGGAAAGGCCAGTCCCCATGCGACTTGCTAGGGGACCTCTCGGGATTCCTCTCCCGTCCATGTCGGGGCCTCAGTCCTTGTGTGGAGTCGGAGCCGGAACCTGAGGATTCCTCTCCAGTGTTGCCATGGATCTTGGGGTGCTTCTGAGTCTCCCCAGGGGAGTCAGGCCTCGTCTCGAGTGGGGGCATGCACGTGCGCTTTCCTCCCGAGCTGCAGCAGTAGTGTCACGCTTCCTGTCACGTGGATCAAGGGATCTGTGGCTTTCCCTCGAGGCTGTCCCTCGAGGCTTTCCCACGAGGCTTTCCCACAGGGCTGTGCCACGTGCCACCTTGGTGTGAGTCGATCCTCGGCGTGAAAGACGAGCCGGTGAAGGGAAAAGAGGTTCATCTGGAATGGACTGAGACATCTGGGGGACTCTTGGAATGGTGGCACGACCCTGGAGTTCCTCTCGCCGTTCCTGTTGAGAGGGCCTCCTCTTGAGATGCGACGGGAATGCCGGGAACTCTTTCCCGACGAAGCAGGGAAAGGATCCCTCATCTCGAGCTACGAGGCGGAAACGGGGCTCCTCTGGATATGGGCGGGACCCTCGTGATCCCTCTCGAGTGGAGACGGGTATGTCGGGGAACTTCTTGATTTGCACCAAGGGTGTGAAGGACCCTTTCAAAGTTCCAGAGGTGAGGTGTGATCAGCCTCGAGACGCCTCAGCGGAAATGGGCCTCATCTCGCCTGGAGGGGAGAACCTCCTGGATTTTCTCGAGTTGCGGCAGGTCTTCTCGAGTTACGACGGGGACCTCAGGGACCCGCTCTGGTGGCCTCAGGAAAGGCCAGTCCCCATGCGAGTTGCTAGGGGACCTCTCGGGATTCCTCTCCCGTCCATGCCGGGGCCTCAGTCCTTGTGTGGAGTCGGGGCCGGCACCTGAGGATTCCTCTCCAGTGTTGCCATGGATCTTGGGGTGCTTCTGAGTCTCCCCAGGGGAGTCAGGCCTCGTCTCGTGGTGGGGCATGCACGTGCGCTTTCCTCCCGAGCTACAGCAGTAGTGTCACGCTTCCTGTCACGTGGATCAAGGGATCTGTGGCTTTCCCTCGAGGCTGTCCCTCGAGGCTTTCCCACGAGGCTTTCCCACAGGGCTGTGCCACGTGCCACCTTGGTGTGAGTCGATCCTCGGCGTGAAAGACGAGCCGGTGAAGGGAAAAGAGGTTCCTCTGGAATGGACTGAGACATCTGGGGGACTCTTGGAATGGTGGCACGATCCTGGAGTTCCTCTCGCCGTTCCTGTTGAGAGGGCCTCCTCTTGAGATGCGACGGGAATGCCGGGAACTCTTTCCCGACGAAGCAGGGAAAGGATCCCTCATCTCGAGCTACGTGGCGGAAACGGGGCTCCTCTGGATGTGGGCAGGACCCTCGTGATTCTTCTCGAGTGGAGACGGGTATGTCGGGGAACTTCTTGATTTGCACCAAGGGTGTGAAGGACCCTTTCGAAGTTCCAGAGGTGAGGTGTGATCAGCCTCGATACGCCTCAGCGGAAATGGGCCTCATCTCGCCTGGAGGGGAGAACCTCCTGGATTTTCTCGAGTTGCGGCAGGTCTTCTCGAGTTATGACGGGGACCAGAGGGACCCGCTCTGGTGGCCTCAGGAAAGGCCAGTCCCCATGCGAGTTGCCGGGGGACCTCTCGGGATTCCTCTCCCGTCCATGCCGGGGCCTCAGTCCTTGTGTGGAGTCGGGGCCGGAACCTGAGGATTCCTCTCCAGTGTTGCCATGGATCTTGGGGTGCTTCTGAGTCTCCCCAGGGGAGTCAGGCCTCGTCTCGAGTGGGGACATGCACGTGCGCTTTCCTCCCGAGCTGCAGCAGTAGTGTCATGCTTCCTGTCACGTGGATCAAGGGATCTGTGGCTTTCCCTCGAGGCTGTCCCTCGAGGCTTTCCCACGAGGCTTTCCCACAGGGCTGTGCCACGTACCACCTTGGTGTGAGTCGATCCTCGGCGTGAAAGACGAGCCGGTGAAGGGAAAAGAGGTTCCTCTGGAATGGACTGAGACATCTGGGGGACTCTTGGAATGGTGGCACGATCCTGGAGTTCCTCTCGCCGTTCCTGTTGAGAGGGCCTCCTCTTGAGATGCGACGGGAATGCCGGGAACTCTTTCCCGACGAAGCAGGGAAAGGATCCCTCATCTCGAGCTACGAGGCGGAAACGGGGCTCCTCTGGATGTGGGCAGGACCCTCGTGATTCTTCTCGAGTGGAGACGGCTAGGTCGGGGAACTTCTTGATTTGCACCAAGGGTGTGAAGGACCCTTTCGAAGTTCCAGAGGTGAGGTGTGATCAGCCTCGAGACGCCTCAGCGGAAATGGGCCTCATCTCGCCTGGAGGGGAGAACCTCCTGGATTTTCTCGAGTTGCGGCAGATCTTCTCGAGTTACGACGGGGACCTCAGGGACCCGCTCTGGTGGCCTCAGGAAAGGCCAGTCCCCATGCGAGTTGCTAGGGGACCTCTCGGGATTCCTCTCCCGTCCATGCCGGGGCCTCAGTCCTTGTGTGGAGTCGGGGCCGGAACCTGAGGATTCCTCTCCAGTGTTGCCATGGATCTTGGGGTGCTTCTGAGTCTCCACAGGGGAGTCAGGCCTCGTCTCGAGTGGGGGCATGCACGTGCGCTTTCCTCCCAAGCTTCAGCAGTAGTGTCACGCTTCCTTTCACGTGGATCAAGGGATCTGTGGCTTTCCCTCGAGGCTGTCCCTCGAGGCTTTCCCACGAGGCTTTCCCACAGGGCTGTGCCACGTGCCACCTTGGTGTGAGTCGATCGTCGGCGTGAAAGACGAGCCGGTGAAGGGAAAAGAGGCTCCTCTGGAATGGACTGAGACATCTGGGGGACTCTTGGAATGCTGGCTCGACCCTGGAGTTCCTCTCGCCGTTCCTGTTGAGAGGGCCTCCTCTTGAGATGCGACGGGAACGCCGGGAACTCTTTCCCGACGAAGCAGGGAAAGGATCCCTCATCTCGAGCTACGAGGCGGAAACGGGGCTCCTCTGGATGTGGGCGGGACCCTCGTGATTCCTCTCGAGTGGAGACGGGTATGTCGGGGAACTTCTTGATTTGCACCAAGGGTGTGAAGGACCCTTTCGAAGTTCCAGAGGTGAGGTGTGATCCGCCTCGTGACACCTCAGCAGAAATGGGCCTCATCTCGCCTGGAGGGTAGAACCTCCTGGATTTTCTCGAGTTGCGGCAGGTCTTCTCGAGTTACGACGGGGACCTCAGGGACCCGCTCTGGTGGCCTCAGGAAAGGCCAGTCCCCATGCGAGTTGCTAGGGGACCTCTCGGGATTCCTCTCCCGTCCATGCCGGGGCCTCAGTCCTTGTGTGGAGTCGGGGCCGGCACCTGAGGATTCCTCTCCAGTGTTGCCATGGATCTTGGGGTGCTTCTGAGTCTCCCCAGGGGAGTCAGGCCTCGTCTCGAGGTGGGGTATGCACGTGCGCTTTCCTCCCGAGCTACAGCATTAGTGTCACGCTTCCTGTCACGTGGATCAAGGGATCTGTGGCTTTCCCTCGAGGCTGTCCCTCGAGGCTTTCCCACGAGGCTTTCCCACAGGGCTGTGCCACGTGCCACCTTGGTGTGAGTCGATCCTCGGAGTGAAAGACGAGCCGGTGAAGGGAAAAGAGGTTCCTCTGGAATGGACTGAGACATCTGGGGGACTCTTGGAATGGTGGCACGATCCTGGAGTTCCTCTCGCCGTTCCTGTTGAGAGGGCCTCCTCTTGAGATGCGACGGGAATGCCGGGAACTCTTTCCCGACGAAGCAGGGAAAGGATCCCTCATCTCGAGCTACGAGGCGGAAACGGGGCTCCTCTGGATGTGGGCAGGACCCTCGTGATTCTTCTCGAGTGGAGACGGGTATGTCGGGGAACTTCTTGATTTGCACCAAGGGTGTGAAGGACCCTTTCGAAGTTCCAGAGGTGAGGTGTGATCAGCCTCGAGACGCCTCAGCGGAAATGGGCCTCATCTCGCCTGGAGGGGAGAACCTCCTGGATTTTCTCGAGTTGCGGCATGTCTTCTCGAGTTACGACGGGGACCACAGGGACCCGCTCTGGTGTCCTCAGGAAAGGCCAATCCCCATGCGAGTTGCTAGGGGACCTCTCGGGATTCCTCTCCCGTCCATGTCGGGGCCTCAGTCCTTGTGTGGAGTCGGGGCCGGAACCTGAGGATTCCTCTCCAGTGTTGCCATGGATCTTGGGGTGCTTCTGAGTCTCCCCAGGGGAGTCAGGCCTCGTCTCGAGTGGGGGCATGCACGTGCGCTTTCCTCCCGAGCTGCAGCAGTAGTGTCACGCTTCCTGTCACGTGGATCAAGGGATCTGTGGCTTTCCCTCGAGGCTGTCCCTCGAGGCTTTCCCACGAGGCTTTCCCACAGGGCTGTGCCACGTGCCACCTTGGTGTGAGTCGATCCTCGGCGTGAAAGACGAGCCGGTGAAGGGAAAAGAGGTTCCTCTGGAATGGACTGAGACATCTGGGGGACTCTTGGAATGGTGGCACGACCCTGGAGTTCCTCTCGCCGTTCCTGTTGAGAGGGCCTCCTCTTGAGATGCGACGGGAATGCCGGGAACTCTTTCCCGACGAAGCAGGGAAAGGATCCCTCATCTCGAGCTACGAGGCGGAAACGGGGCTCCTCTGGATGTGGGCGGGACCCTCGTGATTCCTCTCGAGTGGAGACGGGTATGTCGGGGAACTTCTTGATTTGCACCAAGGGTGTGAAGGACCCTTTCAAAGTTCCAGAGGTGAGGTGTGATCAGCCTCGAGACGCCTCAGCGGAAATGGGCCTCATCTCGCCTGGAGGGGAGAACCTCCTGGATTTTCTCGAGTTGCGGCAGGTCTTCTCGAGTTACGACGGGGACCTCAGGGACCCGCTCTGGTGGCCTCAGGAAAGGCCAGTCCCCATGCGAGTTGCTAGGGGACCTCTCGGGATTCCTCTCCCGTCCATGCCGGGGCCTCAGTCCTTGTGTGGAGTCGGGGCCGGCACCTGAGGATTCCTCTCCAGTGTTGCCATGGATCTTGGGGTGCTTCTGAGTCTCCCCAGGGGAGTCAGGCCTCGTCTAGATGTGGGGCATGCACGTGCGCTTTCCTCCCGAGCTACAGCAGTAGTGTCACGCTTCCTGTCACGTGGATCAAGGGATCTGTGGCTTTCCCTCGAGGCTGTCCCTCGAGGCTTTCCCACGAGGCTTTCCCACAGGGCTGTGCCACGTGCCACCTTGGTGTGAGTCGATCCTCGGCGTGAAAGACGAGCCGGTGAAGGGAAAAGAGGTTCCTCTGGAATGGACTGAGACATCTGGGGGACTCTTGGAATGCTGGCTCGACCCTGGAGTTCATCTCGCCGTTCCTGTTGAGAGGGCCTCCTCTTGAGATGCGACGGGAACGCCGGGAACTCTTTCCCGACGAAGCAGGGAAAGGATCCCTCATCTCGAGCTACGAGGCGGAAACGGGGCTCCTCTGGATGTGGGCGGGACCCTCGTGATTCCTCTCGAGTGGAGACGGGTATGTCGGGGAACTTCTTGATTTGCACCAAGGGTGTGAAGGACCCTTTCAAAGTTCCAGAGGTGAGGTGTGATCAGCCTCGAGACGCCTCAGCGGAAATGGGCCTCATCTCGCCTGGAGGGGAGAACCTCCTGGATTTTCTCGAGTTGCGGCAGGTCTTCTCGAGTTACGACGGGGACCTCAGGGACCCGCTCTGGTGGCCTCAGGAAAGGCCAGTCCCCATGCGAGTTGCTAGGGGACCTCTCGGGATTCCTCTCCCGTCCATGCCGGGGCCTCAGTCCTTGTGTGGAGTCGGGGCCGGAACCTGAGGATTCCTCTCCAGTGTTGCCATGGATCTTGGGGTGCTTCTGAGTCTCCCCAGGGGAGTCAGGCCTCGTCTAGATGTGGGGCATGCACGTGCGCTTTCCTCCCGAGCTACAGCAGTAGTGTCACGCTTCCTGTCACGTGGATCAAGGGATCTGTGGCTTTCCCTCGAGGCTGTCCCTCGAGGCTTTCCCACGAGGCTTTCCCACAGGGCTGTGCCACGTGCCACCTTGGTGTGAGTCGATCCTCGGCGTGAAAGACGAGCCGGTGAAGGGAAAAGAGGTTCCTCTGGAATGGACTGAGACATCTGGGGGACTCTTGGAATGGTGGCACGATCCTGGAGTTCCTCTCGCCGTTCCTGTTGAGAGGGCCTCCTCTTGAGATGCGACGGGAATGCCGGGAACTCTTTCCCGACGAAGCAGGGAAAGGATCCCTCATCTCGAGCTACGAGGCGGAAACGGGGCTCCTCTGGATGTGGGCAGGACCCTCGTGATTCTTCTCGAGTGGAGACGGGTATGTCGGGGAACTTCTTGATTTGCACCAAGGGTGTGAAGGACCCTTTCGAAGTTCCAGAGGTGAGGTGTGATCAGCCTCGAGACGCCTCAGCGGAAATGGGCCTCATCTCGCCTGGAGGGGAGAACCTCCTGGATTTTCTCGAGTTGCGGCAGATCTTCTCGAGTTACGACGGGGACCTCAGGGACCCGCTCTGGTGGCCTCAGGAAAGGCCAGTCCCCAGGCGAGTTGCTAGGGGACCTCTCGGGATTCCTCTCCCGTCCATGCCGGGGCCTCAGTCCTTGTGTGGATTCGGGGCCGGAACCTGAGGATTCCTCTCCAGTGTTGCCATGGATCTTGGGGTGCTTCTGAGTCTCCCCAGGGGAGTCAGGCCTCGTCTCGAGTGGGGGCATGCACGTGCGCTTTCCTCCCAAGCTGCAGCAGTAGTGTCACGCTTCCTTTCACGTGGATCAAGGGATCTGTGGCTTTCCCTCGAGGCTGTCCCTCGAGGCTTTCCCACGAGGCTTTCCCACAGGGCTGTGCCACGTGCCACCTTGGTGTGAGTCGATCGTCGGCGTGAAAGACGAGCCGGTGAAGGGAAAAGAGGTTCCTCTGGAATGGACTGAGACATCTGGGGGACTCTTGGAATGCTGGCTCGACCCTGGAGTTCCTCTCGCCGTTCCTGTTGAGAGGGCCTCCTCTTGAGATGCGACGGGAACGCCGGGAACTCTTTCCCGACGAAGCAGGGAAAGGATCCCTCATCTCGAGCTACGAGGCGGAAACGGGGCTCCTCTGGATGTGGGCGGGACCCTCGTGATTCCTCTCGAGTGGAGACGGGTATGTCGGGGAACTTCTTGATTTGCAGCAAGGGTGTGAAGGACCCTTTCGAATTTCCAGAGGTGAGGTGTGATCCGCCTCGTGACACCTCAGCAGAAATGGGCCTCATCTCGCCTGGAGGGGAGAACCTCCTGGATTTTCTCGAGTTGCGGCAGGTCTTCTCGAGTTACGACGGGGACCACAGGGACCCGCTCTGGTGGCCTCAGGAAAGGCCAGTCCCCATGCGAGTTGCTAGGGGACCTCTCGGGATTCCTCTCCCGTCCATGCTGGGGCCTCAGTCCTTGTGTGGAGTCGGGGCCGGAACCTGAGGATTCCTCTCCAGTGTTGCCATGGATCTTGGGGTGCTTCTGAGTCTCCCCAGGGGAGTCAGGCCTCGTCTCGAGTGGGGGCATGCACGTGCGCTTTCCTCCCGAGCTGCAGCAGTAGTGTCATGCTTCCTGTCACGTGGATCAAGGGATATGTGGCTTTCCCTCGAGGCTGTCCCTCGAGGCTTTCCCACGAGGCTTTCCCACAGGGCTGTGCCACGTGCCACCTTGGTGTGAGTCGATCCTCGGCGTGAAAGACGAGCCGGTGAAGGGAAAAGAGGTTCCTCTGGAATGGACTGAGACATCTGGGGACTCTTGGAATGGTGGCACGACCCTGGAGTTCCTCTCGCCGTTCCTGTTGAGAGGGCCTCCTCTTGAGATGCGACGGGAACGCCGGGAACTCTTTCCCGACGAAGCAGGGAAAGGATCCCTCATCTCGAGATACGAGGCGGAAACGGGGCTCCTCTGGATGTGGGCGGGACCCTCGTGATTCCTGTCGAGTGGAGACGGGTATGTCGGGGAACTTCTTGATTTGCACCAAGGGTGTGAAGGACCCTTTCGAAGTTCCAGAGGTGAGGTGTGATCAGCCTCGAGACGCCTCAGCGGAAATGGGCCTCATCTCGCCTGGAGGGGAGAACCTCCTGGATTTTCTCGAGTTGCGGCAGGTCTTCTCGAGTTACGATGGGGACCACAGGGACCCGCTCTGGTGGCCTCAGGAAAGGCCAGTCCCCATGCGAGTTGCTAGGGGACCTCTCGGGATTCCTCTCCCGTCCATGCCGGGGCCTCAGTCCTTGTGTGGATTCGGGGCCGGAACCTGAGGATTCCTCTCCAGTGTTGCCATGGATCTTGGGGTGCTTCTGAGTCTCCCCAGGGGAGTCAGGCCTCGTCTCGAGTGGGGGCATGCACGTGCGCTTTCCTCCCAAGCTGCAGCAGTAGTGTCACGCTTCCTTTCACGTGGATCAAGGGATCTGTGGCTTTCCCTCGAGGCTGTCCCTCGAGGCTTTCCCACGAGGCTTTCCCACAGGGCTGTGCCACGCGCCACCTTGGTGTGAGTCGATCCTCGTCGTGAAAGACGAGCCGGTGAAGGGAAAAGAGGTTCCTCTGGAATGGACTGAGATATCTGGGGGACTCTTGGAATGGTGGCACGATCCTGGAGTTCCTCTCGCCGTTCCTGTTGAGAGGGCCTCCTCTTGAGATGCGACGGGAACGCCGGGAACTCTTTCCCGACGAAGCAGGGAAAGGATCCCTCATCTCGAGCTACGAGGCGGAAACGGGGCTCCTCTGGATGTGGGCGGGACCCTCGTGATTCCTCTCGAGTGGAGACGGGTATGTCGGGGAACTTCTTGATTTGCACCAAGGGTGTGAAGGACCCTTTCGAAGTTCCAGAGGTGAGGTGTGATCAGCCTCGAGACGCCTCAGCGGAAATGGGCCTCATCTCGCCTGGAGGGGAGAACCTCCTGGATTTTCTCGAGTTGCGGCAGGTCTTCTCGAGTTACGACGGGGACCACAGGGACCCGCTCTGGTGGCGTCAGGAAAGGCCAGTCCCCATGCGAGTTGCTAGGGGACCTCTCGGGATTTCTCTCCCGTCCATGCCGGGTCCTCAGTCCTTGTGTGGAGTCGGGGCCGGCACCTGAGGATTCCTCTCCAGTGTTGCCATGGATCTTGGGGTGCTTCTGAGTCTCCCCAGGGGAGTCAGGCCTCGTCTCGAGTGGGGGCATGCACGTGCGCTTTCCTCCCGAGCTGCAGGAGTAGTGTCACGCTTCCTGTAACGTGGATCAAGGGATCTGTGGCTTTCCCTCGAGGCTGTCCCTCGAGGCTTTCCCACGAGGCTTTCCCACAGGGCTGTGCCACGTGCCACCTTGGTGTGAGTCGATCCTCGGCGTGAAAGACGAGCCGGTGAAGGGAAAAGAGGTTCCTCTGGAATGGACTGAGACATCTGGGGGACTCTTACAATGGTGGCACGACCCTGGAGTTCCTCTCGCCGTTCCTGTTGAGAGGGCCTCCTCTTGAGATGCGACGGGAACGCCGGGAACTCTTTCCCGACGAAGCAGGGAAAGGATCCCTCATCTCGAGCTACGAGGCGGAAACGGGGCTCCTCTGGATGTGGGCGGGACCCTCGTGATTCCTCTCGAGTGGAGACGGGTATGTCGGGGAACTTCTTGATTTGCACCAAGGGTGTGAAGGACCCTTTCGAAGTTCCAGAGGTGAGGTGTGATCAGCCTCGAGACGCCTCAGCGGAAATGGGCCTCATCTCGCCTGGAGGGGAGAACCTCCTGGATTTTCTCGAGTTGCGGCAGGTCTTCTCGAGTTACGACGGGGACCACAGGGACCCGCTCTGGTGGCCTCAGGAAAGGCCAGTCCCCATGCGAGTTGCTAGGGGTCCTCTCGGGATTCCTCTCCCGACCATGCTGGGGCCTCAGTCCTTGTGTGGAGTCGGGGCCGGAACCTGAGGATTCCTCTCCAGTGTTGCCATGGATCTTGGGGTGCTTCTGAGTCTCCCCAGGGGAGTCAGGCCTCGTCTCGAGTGGGGGCATGCACGTGCGCTTTCCTCCCGAGCTGCAGCAGTAGTGTCACGCTTCCTGTCACGTGGATCAAGGGATCTGTGGCTTTCCCTCGAGGCTGTCCCTCGAGGCTTTTCCACGAGGCTTTCCCACAGGGCTGTGCCAGGTGCCACCTTGGTGTGAGTCGATCCTCGGCGTGAAAGACGAACCGGTGAAGTGAAAAGAGGTTCCTCTGGAATGGACTGAGACATCTGGGGGACTCTTGGAATGGTGGCAAGACCCTGGAGTTCCTCTCGCCGTTCCTGTTGAGAGGGCCTCCTCTTGAGATGCGACAGGAACGCCGGGAACTCTTTCCCGACGAAGCAGGGAAAGGATCCCTCATCTCGAGCTACGAGGCGGAAACGGGGCTCCTCTGGATGTGGGCGGGACCCTCGTGATTCCTCTCGAGTGGAGACGGGTATGTCGGGGAACTTCTTGATTTGCACCAAGGGTGTGAAGGACCCTTTCGAAGTTCCAGAGGTGAGGTGTGATCAGCCTCGAGACGCCTCAGCGGAAATGGGCCTCATCTCGCCTGGAGGGGAGAACCTCCTGGATTTTCTCGAGTTGCGGCAGGTCTTCTCGAGTTACGACGGGGACCTCAGGGACCCGCTCTGGTGGCCTCAGGAAAGGCCAGTCCCCATGCGAGTTTCTAGGGGACCTTTCGGGATTCCTCTCCCGTCCATGCCAGGTCCTCAGTCCTTTTGTGCAGTCGGGGCCGGAACCTGAGGATTCCTCTCCAGTGTTGCCATGGATCTTGGGGTGCTTCTGAGTCTCCCCTTGGGAGTCAGGCCTCGTCTCGAGGTGGGGTATGCACGTGCGCTTTCCTCCCGAGCTGCAGCAGTAGTGTCTCGCTTCCTGTCACGTGAATCAAGGGATCTGTGGCTTTCCCTCGAGGCTGTCCCTCGAGGCTTTCCCACGAGGCTTTCCCACAGGGCTGTGCCACGTGCCACCTTGGTGTGAGTCGATCCTCGGCGTGAAAGACGAGCCGGTGAAGGGAAAAGAGGTTCCTCTGGAATGGACTGAGACATCTGGGGGACTCTTGGAATGGTGGCACGACCCTGGAGTTCCTCTCGCCGTTCCTGTTGAGAGGGCCTCCTCTTGAGATGCGACGGGAACGCCGGGAACTCTTTCCCGACGAAGCAGGGAAAGGATCCCTCATCTCGACCTACGAGGCGGAAACGGGGCTCCTCTGGATGTGGGCGGGACCCTCGTGATTCCTGTCGAGTGGAGACGGGTATGTCGGGGAACTTCTTGATTTGCACCAAGGGTGTGAAGGACCCTTTCGAAGTTCCAGAGGTGAGGTGTGATCAGCCTCGAGACGCCTCAGCGGAAGTGGGCCTCATCTCGCCTGGAGGGGAGAACCTCCTGGATTTTCTCGAGTTGCGGCAGGTCTTCTCGAGTTACGACGGGGACCTCAGGGACCCGCTCTGGTGGCCTCAGGAAAGGCCAGTCCCCATGCGAGTTGCTAGGGGAGTCTCGGGATTCCTCTCCCGTCCATGCCGGGGCCTCAGTCCTTGTGTGGATTCGGAGCCGGAACCTGAGGATTCCTCTCCAGTGTTGCCATGGATCTTAGGGAGCTTCTGAGTCTCCCCAGGGGAGTCAGGCCTCGTCTCGAGTGGGGGCATGCACGTGCGCTTTCCTCCTGAGCTGCAGCAGTAGTGTCACGCTTCCTGTCACGTGGATTAAGGGATCTGTGGCTTTCCCTCGAGGCTGTCCCTCGAGGCTTTCCCACGAGGCTTTCCCACAGGGCTGTGCCACGTGCCACCTTGGTGGGAGTCGATCCTCGGCGTGAAAGACGAGCCGGTGAAGGGAAAAGAGGTTCCTCTGGAATGGACTGAGACATCTGGGGGTCTCTTGGAATGGTGGCACGACCCTGGAGTTCCTCTCGCCGTTCCTGTTGAGAGGACCTCCTCTTGAGATGCAACGGGAACGCCGGGAACTCTTTCCCGACGAAGCAGGGAAAGGATCCCTCATCTCGAGCTACGAGGCGGAAACGGGGCTCCTCTGGATGTGGGCGGGACCCTCGTGATTCCTGTCGAGTGGAGACGGGTATGTCGGGGAACTTCTTGATTTGCACCAAGGGTGTGAAGGACCCTTTCGAAGTTCCAGAGGTGAGGTGTGATCAGCCTCGAGACGCCTCAGCAGAAATGGGCCTCATCTCGCCTGGAGGGGAGAACCTCCTGGATTTTCTCGAGGTGCGGCAGGTCTTCTCGAGTTACGACGGGGACCACAGGGACCCGCTCTGGTGGCCTCAGGAAAGGGCAGTCCCCATGCGAGTTGCTAGGGGTCCTCTCGGGATTCCTCTCCCGTCCATGCCGGGGCCTCAGTCCTTGTGTGGAGTCGGGGCCGGAACCTGAGGATTCCTCTCCAGTGTTGCCATGGATCTTGGGGTGCTTCTGAGTCTCCCCAGGGGAGTCAGGCCTCGTCTCGAGTGGGGGCATGCACGTGCGCTTTCCTCCCGAGCTGCAGCAGTAGTGTCACGCTTCCTGTCACGTGGATCAAGGGATCTGTGGCTTTCCCTCGAGGCTGTCCCTCGAGGCTTTCACACGAGGCTTTCCCACAGGGCTGTGCCACGTGCCACCTTGGTGTGAGTCGATCCTCGGCGTGAAAGACGAGCCGGTGAAGGGAAAAGAGGTTCCTCTGGAATGGACTGAGACATCTGGGGGACTCTTGGAATGGTGGCACGACCCTGGAGTTCCTCTCGCCGTTCCTGTTGAGAGGGCCTCCTCTTGAGATGCGACGGGAACGCCGGGAAATCTTTCCCGACGAAGCAGGGAAAGGATCCCTCATCTCGAGCTACGAGGCGGAAACGGGGCTCCTCTGGATGTGGGCGGGACCCTCGTGATTCCTCTCGAGTGGAGACGGGTATGTCGGGGAACTTCTTGATTTGCACCAAGGGTGTGAAGGACCCTTTCGAAGTTCCAGAGGTGAGGTGTGATCAGCCTCGAGACGCCTCAGCGGAAATGGGCCTCATCTCGCCTGGAGGGGAGAACCTCCTGGATTTTCTCGAGTTGCGGCAGGTCTTCTCGAGTTACGACGGGGACCACAGGGACCCGCTCTTGTGGCCTCAGGAAAGGCCAGTCCCCATGCGAGTTGCTAGGGGACCTCTCGGGATTCCTCTCCCGTCCATGCCGGGGCCTCAGTCCTTGTGTGGAGTCGGGGCCGGAACCTGAGGATTCCTCTCCAGTGTTGCCATGGATCTTGGGGTGCTTCTGAGTCTCCCCAGGGGAGTCAGGCCTCGTCTCGAGTGGGGGCATGCACGTGCGCTTTAATCCCGAGCTGCAGCAGTAGTGTCACGCTTCCTGTCACGTGGATCAAGGGATCTGTGGCTTTCCCTCGAGGCTGTCCCTCGAGGCTTTCACACGAGGCTTTCCCACAGGGCTGTGCCAGGTGCCACCTTGGTGTGAGTCGATCCTCGGCGTGAAAGACGAGCCGGTGAAGGGAAAAGAGGTTCCTCTGGAATGGACTGAGACATCTGGGGGACTCTTGGAATGGTGGCACGACCCTGGAGTTCCTCTCGCCGTTCCTGTTGAGAGGGCCTCCTCTTGAGATGCGACGGGAACGCCGGGAACTCTTTCCCGACGAAGCAGGGAAAGGATCCCTCATCTCGAGCTACGAGGCGGAAACGGGGCTCCTCTGGATGTGGGCGGGACCCTCGTGATTCCTCTCGAGTGGAGACGGGTATGTCGGGGAACTTCTTGATTTGCACCAAGGGTGTGAAGGACCCTTTCGAAGTTCCAGAGGTGAGGTGTGATCAGCCTCGAGACGCCTCAGCGGAAATGGGCCTCATCTCGCCTGGAGGGGAGAACCTCCTGGATTTTCTCGAGTTGCGGCAGGTCTTCTCGAGTTACGACGGAGACCTCAGGGACCCGCTCTGGTGGCCTCAGGAAAGGCCAGTCCCCATGCGAGTTGCTAGGGGACCTCTCGGGATTCCTCTCCCGTCCATGCCGGGGCCTCAGTCCTTGTGTGGAGTCGGGGCCGGAACCTGAGGATTCCTCTCCAGTGTTGCCATGGATCTTGGGGAGCTTCTGAGTCTCCCCAGGGGAGTCAGGCCTCGTCTCGAGTGGGGGCATGCACGTGCGCTTTCCTCCTGAGCTGCAGCAGCAGTGTCACGCTTCCTGTCACGTGGATCAAGGGATCTGTG
The DNA here is from genome assembly GCF_023091745.1 of Budorcas taxicolor. Classification (NCBI taxonomy): domain Eukaryota; kingdom Metazoa; phylum Chordata; class Mammalia; order Artiodactyla; family Bovidae; genus Budorcas; species Budorcas taxicolor. The sequence continues at coordinate 118,397 of NW_026292074.1, read as the reverse complement.
GCTTTCCCTCGAGGCTGTCCCTCGAGGCTTTCCCACGAGGGTTTCCCACAGGGCTGTGTCACGTGCCACCTTGGTGGGAGTCGATCCTCGGCGTGAAAGACGAGCCGGTGAAGGGAAAAGAGGTTCTTCTGGAATGGACCGAGACATCTGGGGGTCTCTTGGAATGGTGGCACGACCCTGGAGTTCCTCTCGCCGTTCCTGTTGAGAGGGCCTCCTCTTGAGATGCGACGGGAACGCCGGGAACTCTTTCCCGACGAAGCAGGGAAAGGATCCCTCATCTCGAGCTACGAGGCGGAAACGGGGCTCCTCTGGATGTGGGCGGGACCCTCGTGATTCCTCTCGAGTGGAGACGGGTATGTCGGGGAACTTCTTGATTTGCACCAAGGGTGTGAAGGACCCTTTCGAAGTTCCAGAGGTGAGGTGTGATCAGCCTCGAGACGCCTCAGCAGAAATGGGCCTCATCTCGCCTGGAGGGGAGAACCTCCTGGATTTTCTCGAGTTGCGGCAGGTCTTCTCGAGTTACGACGGGGACCACAGGGACCCGCTCTGGTGGCCTCAGGAAAGGCCAGTCCCCATGCGAGTTGCTAGGGGACCTCTCGGGATTCCTCTCCCGTCCATGCCGGGGCCTCAGTCCTTGTGTGGAGTCGGGGCCGGAACCTGAGGATTCCTCTCCAGTGTTGCCATGGATCTTGGGGTGCTTCTGAGTCTCCCCAGGGGAGTCAGGCCTCGTCTCGAGTGGGGGCATGCACGTGCATTTTCCTCCCGAGCTGCAGCAGTAGTGTCACGCTTCCTGTCACGTGGATCAAGGGATCTGTGGCTTTCCCTCGAGGCTGTCCCTCGAGGCTTTCCCACGGGGCTTTCCCACAGGGCTGTGCCACGTGCCACCTTGGTGTGAGTCGATCCTAGGCGTGAAAGACGAGCCGGTGAAGGGAAAAGAGGTTCCTCTGGAATGGACTGAGACATCTGGGGGACTCTTGGAATGGTGGCACGACCCTGGAGTTCCTCTCGCCGTTCCTGTTGAGAGGGCCTCCTCTTGAGATGCGACGGGAACGCCGGGAACTCTTTCCCGACGAAGCAGGGAAAGGATCCCTCATCTCGAGCTACGAGGCGGAAACGGGGCTCCTCTGGATGTGGGCGGGACCCTCGTGATTCCTCTCGAGTGGAGACGGGTATGTCGGGGAACTTCTTGATTTGCACCAAGGGTGTGAAGGACCCTTTCGAAGTTCCAGAGGTGAGGTGTGATCAGCCTCGAGACGCCTCAGCAGAAATGGGCCTCATCTCGCCTGGAGGGGAGAACCTCCTGGATTTTCTCGAGTTGCGTCAGGTCTTCTTGAGTTACGACGGGGACCACAGGGACCCGCTCTGGTGGCCTCAGGAAAGGCCAGTCCCCATGCGAGTTGCTAGGGGTCCTCTCGGGATTTCTCTCCCGTCCATGCCGGGGCCTCAGTCCTTGTGTGGAGTCGGGGCCGGAACCTGAGGATTCCTCTCCAGTGTTGCCATGGATCTTGGGGTGCTTCTGAGTCTCCCCAGGGGAGTCAGGCCTCGTCTCGAGTGGGGGCATGCACGTGCGCTTTCCTCCCGAGCTGCAGCAGTAGTGTCACGCTTCCTGTCACGTGGATCAAGGGATCTGTGGCTTTCCCTCGAGGCTGTCCCTCGAGGCTTTTCCACGAGGCTTTCCCACAGGGCTGTGCCAGGTGCCACCTTGGTGTGAGTCGATCCTCGGCGTGAAAGACAAGCCGGTGAAGGGAAAAGAGGTTCCTCTGGAATGGACTGAGACATCTGGGGGACTCTTGGAATGGTGGCACGACCCTGGAGTTCCTCTCGCCGTTCCTGTTGAGAGGGCCTCCTCTTGAGATGCGACGGGAACGCCGGGAACTCTTTCCCGACGAAGCAGGGAAAGGATCCCTCATCTCGAGCTACGAGGCGGAAACGGGGCTCCTCTGGATGTGGGCGGGACCCTCGTGATTCCTCTCGAGTGGAGACGGGTATGTCGGGGAACTTCTTGATTTGCACCAAGGGTGTGAAGGACCCTTTCGAAGTTCCAGAGGGGAGGTGTGATCAGCCTCGAGACGCCTCAGCGGAAATGGGCCTCATCTCGCCTGGAGGGGAGAACCTCCTGGATTTTCTCGAGTTGCCGCAGGTCTTCTCGAGTTACGACGGGGACCACAGGGACCCACTCTGGTGGCCTCAGGAAAGGCCAGTCCCCATGCGAGTTGCTAGGGGACCTCTCGGGATTCCTCTCCCGTCCATGCCGGGGCCTCAGTCCTTGTGTGGAGTCGGGGCCGGAACCTGAGGATTCCTCTCCATTGTTGCCATGGATCTTGGGGAGCTTCTGAGTCTCCCCAGGGGAGTCAGGCCTCGTCTCGAGTGGGGGCATGCACGTGCGCTTTCCTCCTGAGCTGCAGCAGTAGTGTCACGCTTCCTGTCACGTGGATCAAGGGATCTGTGGCTTTCCCTCGAGGCTGTCCCTCGAGGCTTTCCCACGAGGCTTTCCCACAAGGCTGTGCCACGTGCCACCTTGGTGGGAGTCGATCCTCGGCGTGAAAGACAAGCCGGTGAAGGGAAAAGAGGTTCCACTGGAATGGACCGAGACATCTGGGGGTCTCTTGGAATGGTGGCACGACCCTGGAGTTCCTCTCGCCGTTCCTGTTGAGAGGGCCTCCTCTTGAGATGCGACGGGAACGCCGGGAACTCTTTCCCGAAGAAGCAGGGAAAGGATCCCTCATCTCGAGCTACGAGGTGGAAACGGGGCTCCTCTGGATGTGGGCGGGGGCCCTCGTGATTCCTCTCGAGTGGAGACGGGTATGTCGGGGAACTTCTTGATTTGCACCAAGGGTGTGAAGGACCCTTTCGAAGTTCCAGAGGTGAGGTGTGATCAGCCTCGAGACGCCTCAGCAGAAATGGGCCTCATCTCGCCTGGAGGGGAGAACCTCCTGGATTTTCTCGAGTTGCGGCAGGTCTTCTCGAGTTACGACGGGGACCACAGGGACCCGCTCTGGTGGCCTCAGGAAAAGCCAGTCCCCATGCGAGTTGCTAGGGGACCTCTCGGGATTCCTCTCCCGTCCATGCCGGGGCCTCAGTCCTTGTGTGGAGTCGGGGCCGGAACCTGAGGATTCCTCTCCAGTGTTGCCATGTATCTTGGGGAACTTCTGAGTCTCCCCAGGGGAGTCAGGCCTCGTCTCGAGTGGGGGCATGCACGTGCATTTTCCTCCTGAGCTGCAGCAGTAGTGTCACGCTTCCTGTCACGTGGATCAAGGGATCTGTGGCTTTCCCTCGAGGCTGTCCCTCGAGGCTTTCCCACGAGGCTTTCCCACAGGGCTGTGCCACGTGCCACCTTGGTGTGAGTCGATCCTCGGCGTGAAAGACGAGCCGGTGAAGGGAAAAGAGGTTCCTCTGGAATGGACTGAGACATCTGGGGGACTCTTGGAATGGTGGCACGACCCTGGAGTTCCTCTCGCCGTTCCTGTTGAGAGGGCCTCCTCTTGAGATGCGACGGGAACGCCGGGAACTCTTTCCCGACGAAGCAGGGAAAGGATCCCTCATCTCGAGCTACGAGGCAGAAACGGGGCTCCTCTGGATGTGGGCGGGACCCTCGTGATTCCTCTCGAGTGGAGACGGCTAGGTCGGGGAACTTCTTGATTTGCACCAAGGGTGTGAAGGACCCTTTCGAAGTTCCAGAGGTGAGGTGTGATCAGCCTCGAGACGCCTCAGCCGAAATGGGCCTCATCTCGCCTGGAGGGGAGAACCTCCTGGATTTTCTCGAGTTGCGGCAGGTTTTCTCCAGTAACGACGGGTCCACAGGGACCCGCTCTGGTGGCCTCAGGAAAGGCCAGTCCCCATGCGAGTTGCTAGGGGACCTCTCCGGATTCCTCTCCCGTCCATGCCGGGGCCTCAGTCCTTGTGTGGAGTCGGGGCCGGCACCTGAGGATTCCTCTCCAGTGTTGCCATGGATCTTGGGGTGCTTCTGAGTCTCCCCAGGGGAGTCAGGCCTCGTCTCGAGTGGGGGCATGCACGTGCGCTTTCCTCCCGAGCTGCAGCAGTAGTGTCACGCTTCCTGTCACGTGGATAAAGGGATCTGTGGCTTTCCCTCGAGGCTGTCCCTCGAGGCTTTCCCACGAGGCTTTCCCACAGGGCTGTGCCACGTGCCACCTTGGTGTGAGTCGATCCTCGGCGTGAAAGACGAGCCGGTGAAGGGAAAAGAGGTTCCTCTGGAATGGACTGAGACATCCGGGGGACTCTTGGAATGGTGGCATGACCCTGGAGTTCCTCTCGCCGTTCCTGTTGAGAGGGCCTCCTCTTGAGATGCGACGGGAACGCCGGGAACTCTTTCCCGACGAAGCAGGGAAAGGATCCCTCATCTCGAGCTACGAGGCGGAAACGGGGCTCCTCTGGATGTGGGCGGGACCCTCGTGATTCCTCTCGAGTGGAGACGGCTAGGTCGGGGAACTTCTTGATTTGCACCAAGGGTGTGAAGGACCCTTTCGAAGTTCCAGAGGTGAGGTGTGATCAGCCTCGAGACGCCTCAGCCGAAATGGGCCTCATCTCGCCTGGAGGGGAGAACCTCCTGGATTTTCTCGAGTTGCGGCAGGTCTTCTCGAGTTACGACGGGGACCACAGGGACCCGCTCTGGTGGCCTCAGGAAAGGCCAGTCCCCATGCGAGTGGCTAGGGGACCTCTCGGGATTCATCTCCCGTCCATGCCGGGGCCTCAGTCCTTGTGTGGAGTCGGGGCCGGAACCTGAGGATTCCTCTCCAGTGTTGCCATGGATCTTGGGGTGCTTCTGAGTCTCCCCAGGGGAGTCAGGCCTCGTCTCGAGGTGGGGCATGCACGTGCGCTTTCCCCCCGAGCTGCAGCAGTAGTGTCACGCTTCCTGTCACGTGGATCAAGGGATCTGTGGCTTTCCCTCGAGGCTGTCCCTCGAGGCTTTCCCACGAGGCTTTCCCACAGGGCTGTGCCACGTGCCACCTTGGTGTGAGTCGATCCTCGGCGTGAAAGACGAGCCGGTGAAGGGAAAAGAGGTTCCTCTGGAATGGACTGAGACATCTGGGGGACTCTTGGAATGGTGGCAAGACCCTGGAGTTCCTCTCGCCGTTCCTGTTGAGAGGGCCTCCTCTTGAGATGCGACAGGAACGACGGGAACTCTTTCCCGACGAAGCAGGGAAAGGATCCCTCATCTCGAGCTACGAGGCGGAAACGGGGCTCCTCTGGATGTGGGCGGGACCCTCGTGATTACTCTCGAGTGGAGACGGGTATGTCGGGGAACTGCTTGATTTGCACCAAGGGTGTGAAGGAGCCTTTCGAAGTTCCAGAGGTGAGGTGTGATCAGCCTCGAGACGCCTCAGCAGAAGTGGGCCTCATCTCGCCTGGAGGGGAGAACCTCCTGGATTTTCTCGAGTTGCGGCAGGTCTTCTCGAGTTACGACGGGGACCTCAGGGACCCGCTCTGGTGGCCTCAGGAAAGGCCAGTCCCAATGCGAGTTTCTAGGGGACCTCTCGGGATTCCTCTCCCGTCCATCCAGGGCCTCAGTCCTTGTGTGGAGTCGGGGCCGGAACCTGAGGATTCCTCTCCAGTGTTGCCATGGATCTTGGGGTGCTTCTGAGTCTCCCCAGGGGAGTCAGGCCTCGTCTCGAGGTGGGGCATGCACGTGCGCTTTCCTCCCGAGCTGCAGCAGTAGTGTCACGCTTCCTGTCACGTGGATCAAGGGATCTGTGGCTTTCCCTCGAGGCTGTCCCTCGAGGCTTTCCCACGAGGCTTTCCCACAGGGCTGTGCCACGTGCCACCTTGGTTGGAGTCGATCCTCGGCGTGAAAGACGAGCCGGTGAAGGGAAAAAAGGTTCCTCTGGAATGGACTGAGACATCTGGGGGACTCTTGGAATGGTGGCACGACCCTGGAGTTCCTCTCGCCGTTCCTGTTGAGAGGGCCTCCTCTTGAGATGCGACGGGAACGCCGGGAACTCTTTCCCGACGAAGCAGGGAAAGGATCCCTCATCTCGAGCTACGAGGCGGAAACGGGGCTCCTCTGGATGTGGGCGGGACCCTCGTGATTCCTCTCGAGTGGAGACGGGTATGTCGGGGAACTTCTTGATTTGCACCAAGGGTGTGAAGGACCCTTTCGAAGTTCCAGAGGTGAGGTGTGATCAGCCTCGAGACGCCTCAGCGGAAATGGGCCTCATCTCGCCTGGAGGGGAGAACCTCCTGGATTTTCTCGAGTTGCGGCAGGTCTTCTCGAGTTACGACGGGGACCACAGGGACCCGCTCTGGTGGCCTCAGGAAAGGCCAGTCCCCATGCGAGTTGCTAGGGGACCTGTCGGGATTCCTCTCCCGTCCATGCCGGGGCCTCAGTCCTTGTGTGGAGTCGGGGCCGGAACCTGAGGATTCCTCTCCAGTGTTGCCATGGATCTTGGGGTGCTTCTGAGTCTCCCCAGGGGAGTCAGGCCTCGTCTCGAGTGGGGGCATGCACGTGCATTTTCCTCCCGAGCTGCAGCAGTAGTGTCACGCTTCCTGTCACGTGGATCAAGGGATCTGTGGCTTTCCCTCGAGGCTGTCCCTCGAGGCTTTCCCACGAGGCTTTCCCACAGGGCTGTGCCACGTGCCACCTTGGTGTGAGTCGATCCTCGGCGTGAAAGACGAGCCGGTGAAGGGAAAAGAGGTTCCTCTGGAATGGACTGAGACATCTGGGGGACTCTTGGAATGGTGGCACGACCCTGGAGTTCCTCTCGCCGTTCCTGTTGAGAGGGCCTCCTCTTGAGATGCGACGGGAACGCCGGGAACTCTTTCCCGACGAAGCAGGGAAAGGATCCCTCATCACGAGCTACGAGGCGGAAACGGGGCTCCTCTGGATGTGGGCGGGACCCTCGTGATTCCTCTCGAGTGGAGACGGGTATGTCGGGGAACTTCTTGATTTGCACCAAGGGTGTGAAGGACCCTTTCGAAGTTCCAGAGGTGAGGTGTGATCAGCCTGGAGACGCCTCAGCAGAAATGGGCCTCATCTCGCCTGGAGGGGAGAACCTCCTGGATTTTCTCGAGTTGCGGCAGGTCTTCTCGAGTTACGACGGGGACCACAGGGACCCGCTCTGGTGGCCTCAGGAAAGGCCAGTCCCCATGCGAGTTGCTAGGGGTCCTCTCGGGATTCCTCTCCCGTCCATGCCGGGGCCTCAGTCCTTGTGTGGAGTCGGGGCCGGAACCTGAGGATTCCTCTCCAGTGTTGCCATGGATCTTGGGGTGCTTCTGAGTCTCCCCAGGGGAGTCAGGCCTCGTCTCGAGTGGGGGCATGCACGTGCGCTTTCCTCCCGAGCTGCAGCAGTAGTGTCACGCTTCCTGTCACGTGGATCAAGGGATCTGTTGCTTTCCCTCGAGGCTGTCCCTCGAGGCTTTTCCACGAGGCTTTCCCACAGGGCTGTGCCAGGTGCCACCTTGGTGTGAGTCGATCCTCGGCGTGAAAGACAAGCCGGTGAAGGGAAAAGAGTTTCCTCTGGAATGGACTGAGACATCTGGGGGACTCTTGGAATGGTGGCACGACCCTGGAGTTCCTCTCGCCGTTCCTGTTGAGAGGGCCTCCTCTTGAGATGCGACGGGAACGCCGGGAACTCTTTCCCGACGAAGCAGGGAAAGGATCCCTCATCTCGAGCTACGAGGCGGAAACGGGGCTCCTCTGGATGTGGGCGGGACCCTCGTGATTCCTCTCGAGTGGAGACGGGTATGTCGGGGAACTTCTTGATTTGCACCAAGGGTGTGAAGGACCCTTTCGAAGTTCCAGAGGTGAGGTGTGATCAGCCTCGAGACGCCTCAGCGGAAATGGGCCTCATCTCGCCTGGAGCGGAGAACCTCCTGGATTTTCTCGAGTTGCCGCAGGTCTTCTCGAGTAACGACGGGTCCACAGGGACCCGCTCTGGTGGCCTCACGAAAGGCCAGTCCCCATGCGAGTTGCTAGGGGACCTCTCGGGATTCCTCTCCCGTCCATGCCGGGGCCTCAGTCCTTGTGTGGAGTCGGGGCCGGAACCTGAGGATTCCTCTCCAGTGTTGCCATGGATCTTGGGGTGCTTCTGAGTCTCCCCAGGGGAGTCAGGCCTCGTCTCGAGTGGGGGCATGCACGTGCGCTTTCCTCCCGAGCTGCAGCAGTAGTGTCACGCTTCCTGTCACGTGGATCAAGGGATCTGTGGCTTTCCCTCGAGGCTGTCGCTCGAGGCTTTTCCACGAGGCTTTCCCACAGGGCTGTGCCAGGTGCCACCTTGGTGTGAGTCGATACTCGGCGTGAAAGACGAGCCGGTGAAGGGAAAAGAGGTTCCTCTGGAATGGACTGAGACATCTGGGGGACTCTTGGAATGGTGGCACGACCCTGGAGTTCCTCTCGCCGTTCCTGTTGACAGGGCCTCCTCTTGAGATGCGACGGGAACGCCGGGAACTCTTTCCCGACGAAGCAGGGAAAGGATCCCTCATCTCGAGCTACGAGGCGGAAACGGGGCTCCTCTGGATGTGGGCGGGACCCTCGTGATTCCTCTCGAGTGGAGACGGGTATGTCGGGGAACTGCTTGATTTGCACCAAGGGTGTGAAGGAGCCTTTCGAAGTTCCAGAGGTGAGGTGTGATCAGCCTCGAGACGCCTCAGCAGAAGTGGGCCTCATCTCGCCTGGAGGGGAGAACCTCCTGGATTTTCTCGAGTTGCGGCAGGTCTTCTCGAGTTACGACGGGGACCTCAGGGACCCGCTCTGGTGGCCTCAGGAAAGGCCAGTCCCAATGCGAGTTTCTAGGGGACCTCTCGGGATTCCTCTCCCGTCCATCCAGGGCCTCAGTCCTTGTGTGGAGTCGGGGCCGGAACCTGAGGATTCCTCTCCAGTGTTGCCATGGATCTTGGGGTGCTTCTGAGTCTCCCCAGGGGAGTCAGGCCTCGTCTCGAGGTGGGGCATGCACGTGCGCTTTCCTCCCGAGCTGCAGCAGTAGTGTCACGCTTCCTGTCACGTGGATCAAGGGATCTGTGGCTTTCCCTCGAGGCTGTCCCTCGAGGCTTTCCCACGAGGCTTTCCCACAGGGCTGTGCCACGTGCCACCTTGGTTGGAGTCGATCCTCGGCGTGAAAGACGAGCCGGTGAATGGAAAAAAGGTTCCTCTGGAATGGACTGAGACATCTGGGGGACTCTTGGAATGGTGGCACGACCCTGGAGTTCCTCTCACCGTTCCTGTTGAGAGGGCCTCCTCTTGAGATGCGACGGGAACGCCGGGAACTCTTTCCCGACGAAGCAGGGAAAGGATCCCTCATCTCGAGCTACGAGGCGGAAACGGGGCTCCTCTGGATGTGGGCGGGACCCTCGTGATTCCTCTCGAGTGGAGACGGGTATGTCGGGGAACTTCTTGATTTGCACCAAGGGTGTGAAGGACCCTTTCGAAGTTCCAGAGGTGAGGTGTGATCAGCCTCGAGACGCCTCAGCGGAAATGGGCCTCATCTCGCCTGGAGGGGAGAACCTCCTGGATTTTCTCGAGTTGCGGCAGGTCTTCTCGAGTTACGACGGGGACCACAGGGACCCGCTCTGGTGGCCTCAGGAAAGGCCAGTCCCCATGCGAGTTGCTAGGGGACCTCTCGGGATTCCTCTCCCGTCCATGCCGGGGCCTCAGTCCTTGTGTGGAGTCGGGGCCGGAACCTGAGGATTCCTCTCCAGTGTTGCCATGGATCTTGGGGTGCTTCTGAGTCTCCCCAGGGGAGTCAGGCCTCGTCTCGAGTGGGGGCATGCACGTGCATTTTCCTCCCGAGCTGCAGCAGTAGTGTCACGCTTCCTGTCACGTGGATCAAGGGATCTGTGGCTTTCCCTCGAGGCTGTCCCTCGAGGCTTTCCCACGAGGCTTTCCCACAGGGCTGTGCCACGTGCCACCTTGGTGTGAGTCGATCCTCGGCGTGAAAGACGAGCCGGTGAAGGGAAAAGAGGTTCCTCTGGAATGGACTGAGACATCTGGGGGACTCTTGGAATGGTGGCACGACCCTGGAGTTCCTCTCGCCGTTCCTGTTGAGAGGGCCTCCTCTTGAGATGCGACGGGAACGCCGGGAACTCTTTCCCGACGAAGCAGGGAAAGGATCCCTCATCTCGAGCTACGAGGCGGAAACGGGGCTCCTCTGGATGTGGGCGGGACCCTCGTGATTCCTCTCGAGTGGAGACGGGTATGTCGGGGAACTTCTTGATTTGCACCAAGGGTGTGAAGGACCCTTTCGAAGTTCCAGAGGTGAGGTGTGATCAGCCTGGAGACGCCTCAGCAGAAATGGGCCTCATCTCGCCTGGAGGGGAGAACCTCCTGGATTTTCTCGAGTTGCGGCAGGTCTTCTCGAGTTACGACGGGGACCACAGGGACCCGCTCTGGTGGCCTCACGAAAGGCCAGTCCCCATGCGAGTTGCTAGGGGTCCTCTCGGGATTCCTCTCCCGTCCATGCCGGGGCCTCAGTCCTTGTGTGGAGTCGGGGCCGGAACCTGAGGATTCCTCTCCAGTGTTGCCATGGATCTTGGGGTGCTTCTGAGTCTCCCCAGGGGAGTCAGGCCTCGTCTCGAGTGGGGGCCTGCACGTGCGCTTTCCTCCCGAGCTGCAGCAGTAGTGTCACGCTTCCTGTCACGTGGATCAAGGGATCTGTGGCTTTCCCTCGAGGCTGTCGCTCGAGGCTTTTCCACGAGGCTTTCCCACAGGGCTGTGCCAGGTGCCACCTTGGTGTGAGTCGATCCTCGGCGTGAAAGACGAGCCGGTGAAGGGAAAAGAGGTTCCTCTGGAATGGACTGAGACATCTGGGGGACTCTTGGAATGGTGGCACGACCCTGGAGTTCCTCTCGTCGTTCCTGTTGAGAGGGCCTCCTCTTGAGATGCGACGGGAACGACGGGAAATCTTTCCCGACGAAGCAGGGAAAGGATCCCTCATCTCGAGCTACGAGGCGGAAACGGGGCTCCTCTGGATGTGGGCGGGACCCTCGTGATTCCTCTCGAGTGGAGACGGCTAGGTCGGGGAACTTCTTGATTTGCACCAAGGGTGTGAAGGACACTTTCGAAGTTCCAGAGGTGAGGTGTGATCAGCCTCGAGACGCCTCAGCAGAAATGGGCCTCATCTCGCCTGGAGGGGAGAACCTCCTGGATTTTCTCGAGTTGCGGCAAGTCTTCTCGAGTTACGACGGGGACCACAGGGACCCGCTCTGGTGGCCTCAGGAATGGCCATTCCCCATGCGAGTGGCTAGGGGACCTCTCGGGATTCATCTCCCGTCCATGCCGGGGCCTCAGTCCTTGTGTGGAGTCGGGGCTGGAAACTGAGGATTCCTCTCCAGTGTTGCCATGGATCTTGGGGTGCTTCTGAGTCTCCCCAGGGGAGTCAGGCCTCGTCTCGAGGTGGGGCATGCACGTGCGCTTTCCTCCCGAGCTGCAGCAGTAGTGTCACGCTTCCTGTCACGTGAATCAAGGGATCTGTGGCTTTCCCTCGAGGCTGTCCCTCGAGGCTTTCCCACGAGGCTTTCCCACAGGGCTGTGCCACGTGCCACCTTGGTGTGAGTCGATCCTCGGCGTGAAAGACGAGCCGGTGAAGGGAAAAGAGGTTCCTCTGGAATGGACTGAGACATCTGGGGGACTCTTGGAATGGAGGCACGACCCTGGAGTTCCTCTCACCGTTCCTGTTGAGAGGGCCTCCTCTTGAGATGCGACGGGAATGCTGGGAACTCTTTCCCGACGAAGCAGGGAAAGGATCCCTCATCTCGAGCTACGAGGCGGAAACGGGGCTCCTCTGGATGTGGGCGGGACCCTCGTGATTCCTGTCGAGTGGAGACGGCTAGGTCGGGGAACTTCTTGATTTGCACCAAGGGTGTGATGGAGCCTTTCGAAGTTCCAGAGGTGAGGTGTGATCAGCCTCGAGACGCCTCAGCGGAAATGGGCCTCATCTCGCCTGGAGGGGAGAACCTCCTGGATTTTCTCGAGTTGCGGCAGGTCTTCTCGAGTTACGACGGGGACCTCAGGGACCCGCTCTGGTGGCCTCAGGAAAGGCCAGTCCCAATGCGAGTTTCTAGGGGACCTCTCGGGATTCCTCTCCCGTCCATGCCGGGGCCTCAGTCCTTGTGTGGAGTCGGGGCCGGAACCTGAGGATTCCTCTCCAGTGTTGCCATGGATCTTGGGGTGCTTCTGAGTCTCCCCAGGGGAGTCAGGCCTCGTCTCGAGGTGGGGCATGCACGTGCGCTTTCCTCCCGAGCTGCAGCAGTAGTGTCACGCTTCCTGTCACGTGGATCAAGGGATCTGTGGCTTTCCCTCGAGGCTGTCCCTTGAGGCTTTCCCACGAGGCTTTCCCACAGGGCTGTGCCACGTGCCACCTTGGTGTGAGTCGATCCTCGGCGTGAAAGACGAGCCGGTGAAGGGAAAAGAGGTTCCTCTGGAATGGACTGAGACATCTGGGGGACTTTTGGAATGGTGGCACGACCCTGGAGTTCCTCTCGCCGTTCCTGTTGAGAGGGCCTCCTCTTGAGTTGCGACGGGAACGCCGGGAACTCTTTCCCGACGAAGCAGGGAAAGGATCCCTCATCTCGAGCTACGAGGCGGAAACGGGGCTCCTCTGGATGTGGGCGGGACCCTCGTGATTCCTCTCGAGTGGAGACGGGTATGTCGGGGAACTTCTTGATTTGCACCAAGGGTGTGAAGGACCCTTTCGAAGTTCCAGAGGTGAGGTGTGATCAGCCTCGAGACGCCTCAGCCGAAATGGGCCTCATCTCGCCTGGAGGGGAGAACCTCCTGGATTTTCTCGAGTTGCGGCAGGTCTTCTCGAGTAACGACGGGGACCACAGGGACCCGCTCTGGTGGCCTCAGGAAAGGCCAGTCCCCATGCGAGTGGCTAGGGGACCTCTCGGGATTCATCTCCCGTCCATGCCGGGGCCTCAGTCCTTGTGTGGAGTCGGGGCCGGAACCTGAGGATTCCTTTCCAGTGTTGCCATGGATCTTGGGGTGCTTCTGAGTCTCCCCAGGGGAGTCAGGCCTCGTCTCGAGGTGGGGCATGCACGTGCGCTTTCCTCCCGAGCTGCAGCAGTAGTGTCACGCTTCCTGTCACGTGAATCAAGGGATCTGTGGCTTTCCCTCGAGGCTGTCCCTCGAGGCTTTCCCACGAGGCTTTCCCACAGGGCTGTGCCACGTGCCACCTTGGTGGGAGTCGATCCTCGGCGTGAAAGACGAGCCGGTGAAGGGAAAAGAGGTTCCTCTGGAATGGACTGAGACATCTGGGGGTCTCTTGGAATGGTGGCACGACCCTGGAGTTCCTCTCGCCGTTCCTGTTGAGAGGGCCTCCTCTTGAGATGCGACGGGAACGCCGGGAACTCTTTCCCGACGAAGCAGGGAAAGGATCCCTCATATCGAGCTACGAGGCGGAAACGGGGCTCCTCTGGATGTGGGCGGGACCCTCGTGATTCCTCTCGAGTGGAGACGGGTATGTCGGGGAACTTCTTGATTTGCACCAAGGGTGTGAAGGACCCTTTCGAAGTTCCAGAGGTGAGGTGTGATCAGCCTCGAGACGCCTCAGCGGAAATGGGCCTCATCTCGCCTGGAGGGGAGAACCTCCTGGATTTTCTCGAGTTGCCGCAGGTCTTCTCGAGTTACGACGGGGACCACAGGGACCCGCTCTGGTGGCCTCAGGAAAGGCCAGTCCCCATGCGAGTTGCTAGGGGACCTCTCGGGATTCCTCTCCCGTCCATGCCGGGGCCTCAGTCCTTGTGTGGAGTCGGGGCCGGAACCTGAGGATTCCTCTCCAGTGTTGCCATGGATCTTGGGGTGCTTCTGAGTCTCCCCAGGGGAGTCAGGCCTCGTCTCGAGTGGGGCATGCACGTGCGCTTTCCTCCCGAGCTGCAGCAGTAGTGTCACGCTTCCTGTCACGTGGATCAAGGGATCTGTGGCTTTCCCTCGAGGCTGTCCCTCGAGGCTTTCCCACGAGGCTTCCCACAGGGCTGTGCCACGTGCCACCTTGGTGGGAGTCGATCCTCGGCGTGAAAGACGAGCCGGTGAAGGGAAAAGAGGTTCCTCTGGAATGGACTGAGACATCTGGGGGACTCTTGGAATGGTGGAATGACCCTGGAGTTCCTCTCGCCGTTCCTGTTGAGAGGGCCTCCTCTTGAGATGCGACGGGAACGCCGGGAACTCTTTCCCGACGAAGCAGGGAAAGGATCCCTCATCTCGAGCTACGAGGCGGAAACGGGGCTCCTCTGGATGTGGGTGGGACCCTCGTGATTCCTCTCGAGTGGAGACGGCTAGGTCGGGGAACTTCTTGATTTGCACCAAGGGTGTGAAGGACCCTTTCGAAGTTCCAGAGGTGAGGTGTGATCAGCCTCGAGACGCCTCAGCCGAAATGGGCCTGATCTCGCCTGGAGGGGAGAACCTCCTGGATTTTCTCGAGTTGCGGCAAGTCTTCTCGAGTTACGACGGGGACCACAGGGACCCGCTCTGGTGGCCTCAGGAATGGCCATTCCCCATGCGAGTGGCTAGGGGACCTCTCGGGATTCATCTCCCGTCCATGCCGGGGCCTCAGTCCTTGTGTGGAGTCGGGGCTGGAACCTGAGGATTCCTCTCCAGTGTTGCCATGGATCTTGGGGTGCTTCTGAGTCTCCCCAGGGGAGTCAGGCCTCGTCTCGAGGTGGGGCATGCACGTGCGCTTTCCTCCCGAGCTGCAGCAGTAGTGTCACGCTTCCTGTCACGTGAATCAAGGGATGTGTGGCTTTCCCTCGAGGCTGTCCCTCGATTCTTACCCACGAGGCTTTCCCACAGGGCTGTGCCACGTGCCACCTTGGTGTGAGTCGATCCTCGGCGTGAAAGACGAGCCGGTGAAGGGAAAAGAGGTTCCTCTGGAATGGACTGAGACATCTGGGGGACTCTTGGAATGGAGGCACGACCCTGGAGTTCCTCTCACCGTTCCTGTTGAGAGGGCCTCCTCTTGAGATGCGACGGGAATGCTGGGAACTCTTTCCCGACGAAGCAGGGAAAGGATCCCTCATCTCGAGCTACGAGGCGGAAACGGGGCTCCTCTGGATGTGGGCGGGACCCTCGTGATTCCTGTCGAGTGGAGACGGCTAGGTCGGGGAACTTCTTGATTTGCACCAAGGGTGTGATGGAGCCTTTCGAAGTTCCAGAGGTGAGGTGTGATCAGCCTGGAGACGCCTCAGCGGAAATGGGCCTCATCTCGCCTGGAGGGGAGAACCTCCTGGATTTTCTCGAGTTGCGGCAGGTCTTCTCGAGTTACGACGGGGACCTCAGGGACCCGCTCTGGTGGCCTCAGGAAAGGCCAGTCCCCATGCGAGTTTCTAGGGGACCTCTCGGGATTCCTCTCCCGTCCATGCCGGGGCCTCAGTCCTTGTGTGGAGTCGGGGCCGGAACCTGAGGATTCCTCTCCAGTGTTGCCATGGATCTTGGGGTGCTTCTGAGTCTCCCCAGGGGAGTCAGGCCTCGTCTCGAGGTGGGGCATGCACGTGCGCTTTCCTCCCGAGCTGCAGCAGTAGTGTCACGCTTCCTGTCACGTGGATCAAGGGATCTGTGGCTTTCCCTCGAGGCTGTCCCTCGAGGCTTTCCCACGAGGCTTTCCCACAGGGCTGTGCCACGTGCCACCTTGGTGTGAGTCGATCCTCGGCGTGAAAGACGAGCCGGTGAAGGGAAAAGAGGTTCCTCTGGAATGGACTGAGACATCTGGGGGACTCTTGGAATGGTGGCACGACCCTGGAGTTCCTCTCGCCGTTCCTGTTGAGAGGGCCTCCTCTTGAGATGC
Organism: Budorcas taxicolor; assembly: GCF_023091745.1. Lineage (NCBI taxonomy): Eukaryota > Metazoa > Chordata > Mammalia > Artiodactyla > Bovidae > Budorcas > Budorcas taxicolor. The sequence continues at coordinate 102,672 of NW_026292074.1, read as the reverse complement.
GACGGGAACGCCGGGAACTCTTTCCCGACGAAGCAGGGAAAGGATCCCTCATCTCGAGCTATGAGGCGGAAACGGGGCTCCTCTGGATGTGGGCGGGACCCTCGTGATTCCTCTCGAGTGGAGACGGCTAGGTCGGGGAACTTCTTGATTTGCACCAAGGGTGTGAAGGACCCTTTCGAAGTTCCAGAGGTGAGGTGTGATCAGCCTCGAGACGCCTCAGCCGAAATGGGCCTCATCTCGCCTGGAGGGGAGAACCTCCTGGATTTTCTCGAGTTGCGGCAGGTCTTCTCGAGTAACGACGGGGACCACAGGGACCCGCTCTGGTGGCCTCAGGAAAGGCCAGTCCCCATGCGAGTGGCTAGGGGACCTCTCGGGATTCATCTCCCGTCCATGCCGGGGCCTCAGTCCTTGTGTGGAGTCGGGGCCGGAACCTGAGGATTCCTTTCCAGTGTTGCCATGGATCTTGGGGTGCTTCTGAGTCTCCCCAGGGGAGTCAGGCCTCGTCTCGAGGTGGGGCATGCACGTGCGCTTTCCTCCCGAGCTGCAGCAGTAGTGTCACGCTTCCTGTCACGTGAATCATGGATCTGTGGCTTTCCCTCGAGGCTGTCCCTCGAGGCTTTCCCACGAGGCTTTCCCACAGGGCTGTGCCACGTGCCACCTTGGTGTGAGTCGATCCTCGGCGTGAAAGACGAGCCGGTGAAGGGAAAAGAGGTTCGTCGGGAATGGACTGAGACATCTGGGGGACTCTTGGTATGGTGGCACGACCCTGAGTTCCTCTCGCCGTTCCTGTTGAGAGGGCCTCCTCTTGAGATGCGATGGGAACGCCGGGAACTCTTTCCCAACGAAGCAGGGAAAGGATCCCTCATCTCGAGCTACGAGGCGGAAACGGGGCTCCTCTGGATGTGGGCGGGACCCTCGTGATTCCTCTCTAGTGGAGACGGCTAGGTCGGGGAACTTCTTGATTTGCACCAAGGGTGTGATGGAGCCTTTCGAAGTTCAGAGGTGAGGTGTGATCAGCCTCGAGACGCCTCAGCGGAAATGGGCCTCATCTCGCCTGGAGGGGAGAACCTCATGGATTTTCTCGAGTTGCGGCAGGTCTTCTCGAGTTACGACGGGGACCTCAGGGACCCGCTCTGGTGGCCTCAGGAAAGGCCAGTCCCAATGCGAGTTTCTAGGGGACCTCTCGGGATTCCTCTCCCGTCCATCCAGGGCCTCAGTCCTTGTGTGGAGTCGGGGCCGGAACCTGAGGAATCCTCTCCAGTGTTGCCATGGATCTTGGGGTGCTTCTGAGTCTCCCCAGGGGAGTCAGGCCTCGTCTAGAGTGGGGCATGCACGTGTGCGCTTTCCTCCCGAGCTGCAGCAGTAGTGTCACGCTTCCTGTCACGTGGATCAAGGGATCTGTGGCTTTTCCTCGAGGCTGTCCCTCGAGGCTTTCCCACGAGGCTTTCCCACAGGGCTGTGCCACGTGCCACCTTGGTGTGAGTCGATCCTCGGCGTGAAAGACGAGCCGGTGAAGGGAAAAGAGGTTCCTCTGGAATGGACTGAGACATCTGGGGGACTCTTGGAATGGTGGCATGACTCTGGAGTTCCTCTCGCTGTTCCTGTTGAGAGGGCCTCCTCTTGAGATGCGACGGAACGCCGGGAACTCTTTCCCGAAGAAGCAGGGAAAGGATCCCTCATCTCGAGCTACGAGGCGGAAACGGGGCTCCTCTGGATGTGGGCGGGACCCTCATGATTCCTCTCGAGTGGAGACGGCTAGGTCGGGGAACTTCTTGATTTGCACCAAGGGTGTGAAGGACCCTTTCGAAGTTCCAGAGGTGAGGTGTGATCAGCCTCGAGACGCCTCAGCCGAAATGGGCCTCATCTCGCCTGGAGGGGAGAACCTCCTGGATTTTCTCGAGTTGCGGCTAGTCTTCTCGAGTTACGACGGGGACCACAGGGACCCGCTCTGGTGGCCTCAGGAATGGCCATTCCCCATGCGAGTGGCTAGGGGACCTCTCGGGATTCATCTCCCGTCCATGCCGGGGCCTCAGTCCTTGTGTGGAGTCGGGGCTGGAACCTGAGGATTCCTCTCCAGTGTTGCCATGGATCTTGGGGTGCTTCTGTGTCTCCCCAGGGGAGTCAGGCCTCGTCTCGAGGTGGGGCATGCACGTGCGCTTTCCTCCCGAGCTGCAGCAGTAGTGTCACGCTTCCTGTCACGTGAATCAAGGGATCTGTGGCTTTCCCTCGAGGCTGTCCCTCGAGGCTTTCCCACGAGGCTTTCCCACAGGGCTGTGCCACGTGCCACCTTGGTGTGAGTCGATCCTCGCGTGAAAGACGAGCCGGTGAAGGGAAAAGAGGTTCGTCGGGAATGGACTGAGACATCTGGGGGACTCTTGGTATGGTGGCACGACCCTGGAGTTCCTCTCGCCGTTCCTGTTGAGAGGGCCTCCTCTTGAGATGCGATGGGAACGCCGGGAACTCTTTCCCAACGAAGCAGGGAAAGGATCCCTCATCTCGAGCTACGAGGCGAAACGGGGCTCCTCTGGATGTGGGCGGGACCCTCGTGATTCCTCTCTAGTGGAGACGGCTAGGTCGGGGAACTTCTTGATTTGCACCAAGGGTGTGATGGAGCCTTTCGAAGTTCCAGAGGTGAGGTGTGATCAGCCTCGAGACGCCTCAGCGGAAATGGGCCTCATCTCGCCTGGAGGGGAGAACCTCATGGATTTTCTCGAGTTGCGGCAGGTCTTCTCGAGTTACGACGGGGACCTCAGGGACCCGCTCTGGTGGCCTCAGGAAAGGCCAGTCCCAATGCGAGTTTCTAGGGGACCTCTCGGGATTCCTCTCCCGTCCATCCAGGCCTCAGTCCTTGTGTGGAGTCGGGGCCGGAACCTGAGGAATCCTCTCCAGTGTTGCCATGGATCTTGGGGTGCTTCTGAGTCTCCCCAGGGGAGTCAGGCCTCGTCTAGAGTGGGGCATGCACGTGCGCTTTCCTCCCGAGCTGCAGCAGTAGTGTCACGCTTCCTGTCACGTGGATCAAGGGATCTGTGGCTTTTCCTCGAGGCTGTCCCTCGAGGCTTTCCCACGAGGCTTTCCCACAGGGCTGTGCCACGTGCCACCTTGGTGTGAGTCGATCCTCGGCGTGAAAGACGAGCCGGTGAAGGGAAAAGAGGTTCCTCTGGAATGGACTGAGACATCTGGGGGACTCTTGGAATGGTGGCATGACTCTGGAGTTCCTCTCGCTGTTCCTGTTGAGAGGGCCTCCTCTTGAGATGCGACGGGAACGCCGGGAACTCTTTCCCGAAGAAGCAGGGAAAGGATCCCTCATCTCGAGCTACGAGGCGGAAACGGGGCTCCTCTGGATGTGGGCGGGACCCTCATGATTCCTCTCGAGTGGAGACGGCTAGGTCGGGGAACTTCTTGATTTGCACCAAGGGTGTGAAGGACCCTTTCGAAGTTCCAGAGGTGAGGTGTGATCAGCCTCGAGACGCCTCAGCCGAAATGGGCCTCATCTCGCCTGGAGGGGAGAACCTCCTGGATTTTCTCGAGTTGCGGCTAGTCTTCTCGAGTTACGACGGGGACCACAGGGACCCGCTCTGGTGGCCTCAGGAATGGCCATTCCCCATGCGAGTGGCTAGGGGACCTCTCGGGATTCATCTCCCGTCCATGCCGGGGCCTCAGTCCTTGTGTGGAGTCGGGGCTGGAACCTGAGGATTCCTCTCCAGTGTTGCCATGGATCTTGGGGTGCTTCTGTGTCTCCCCAGGGGAGTCAGGCCTCGTCTCGAGGTGGGGCATGCACGTGCGCTTTCCTCCCGAGCTGCAGCAGTAGTGTCACGCTTCCTGTCACGTGAATCAAGGGATCTGTGGCTTTCCCTCGAGGCTGTCCCTCGAGGCTTTCCCACGAGGCTTTCCCACAGGGCTGTGCCACGTGCCACCTTGGTGTGAGTCGATCCTCGGCGTGAAAGACGAGCCGGTGAAGGGAAAAGAGGTTCCTCTGGAATGGACTGAGACATCTGGGGGACTCTTGGAATGGAGGCACGACCCTGGAGTTCCTCTCACCGTTCCTGTTGAGAGGGCCTCCTCTTGAGATGCGACGGGAATGCTGGGAACTCTTTCCCGACGAAGCAGGGAAAGGATCCCTCATCTCGAGCTACGAGGCGGAAACGGGGCTCCTCTGGATGTGGGCGGGACCCTCGTGATTCCTGTCGAGTGGAGACGGCTAGGTCGGGGAACTTCTTGATTTGCACCAAGGGTGTGATGGAGCCTTTCGAAGTTCCAGAGGTGAGGTGTGATCAGCCTCGAGACGCCTCAGCGGAAATGGGCCTCATCTCGCCTGGAGGGGAGAACCTCCTGGATTTTCTCGAGTTGCGGCAGGTCTTCTCGAGTTACGACGGGGACCTCAGGGACCCGCTCTGGTGGCCTCAGGAAAGGCCAGTCCCAATGCGAGTTTCTAGGGGACCTCTCGGGATTCCTCTCCCGTCCATGCCGGGGCCTCAGTCCTTGTGTGGAGTCGGGGCCGGAACCTGAGGATTCCTCTCCAGTGTTGCCATGGATCTTGGGGTGCTTCTGAGTCTCCCCAGGGGAGTCAGGCCTCGTCTCGAGGTGGGGCATGCACGTGCGCTTTCCTCCCGAGCTGCAGCAGTAGTGTCACGCTTCCTGTCACGTGGATCAAGGGATCTGTGGCTTTCCCTCGAGGCTGTCCCTCGAGGCTTTCCCACGAGGCTTTCCCACAGGGCTGTGCCACGTGCCACCTTGGTGTGAGTCGATCCTCGGCGTGAAAGACGAGCCGGTGAAGGGAAAAGAGGTTCCTCTGGAATGGACTGAGACATCTGGGGGACTCTTGGAATGGTGGCACGACCCTGGAGTTCCTCTCGCCGTTCCTGTTGAGAGGGCCTCCTCTTGAGATGCGACGGGAACGCCGGGAACTCTTTCCCGACGAAGCAGGGAAAGGATCCCTCATCTCGAGCTACGAGGCGGAAACGGGGCTCCTCTGGATGTGGGCGGGACCCTCGTGATTCCTCTCGAGTGGAGACGGCTAGGTCGGGGAACTTCTTGATTTGCACCAAGGGTGTGAAGGACCCTTTCGAAGTTCCAGAGGTGAGGTGTGATCAGCCTCGAGACGCCTCAGCCGAAATGGGCCTCATCTCGCCTGGAGGGGAGAACCTCCTGGATTTTCTCGAGTTGCGGCAGGTCTTCTCGAGTAACGACGGGGACCACAGGGACCCGCTCTGGTGGCCTCAGGAAAGGCCAGTCCCCATGCGAGTGGCTAGGGGACCTCTCGGTATTTATCTCCCGTCCATGCCGGGGCCTCAGTCCTTGTGTGGAGTCGGGGCCGGAACCTGAGGATTCCTTTCCAGTGTTGCCATGGATCTTGGGGTGCTTCTGAGTCTCCCCAGGGGAGTCAGGCCTCATCTCGAGGTGGGGCATGCACGTGCGCTTTCCTCCCGAGCTGCAGCAGTCGTGTCACGCTTCCTGTCACGTGAATCAAGGGATCTGTGGCTTTCCCTCGAGGCTGTCCCTCGAGGCTTTCCCACGAGGCTTTCCCACAGGGCTGTGCCACGTGCCACCTTGGTGTGAGTCGATCCTCGGCGTGAAAGACGAGCCGATGAAGGGAAAAGAGGTTCGTCGGGAATGGACTGAGACATCTGGGGGACTCTTGGAATGGTGGCACGACCCTGGAGTTCCTCTCGCCGTTCCTGTTGAGAGGGCCTCCTCATGAGATGCGACGGGAACGCCGGGAACTCTTTCCCGACGAAGCAGGGAAAGGATCCCTCATCTCGAGCTACGAGGCGGAAACGGGGCTCCTCTGGATGTGGGCGGGACCCTCGTGATTCCTCTCGAGTGGAGACGGGTATGTCGGGGAACTTCTTGATTTGCACCAAGGGTGTGAAGGACCCTTTCGAAGTTCCAGAGGGGAGGTGTGATCAGCCTCGAAACGCCTCAGCGGAAATGGGCCTCATCTCGCCTGGAGGGGAGAACCTCCTGGATTTTCTCGAGTTGCGGCAGGTCTTCTCGAGTTACGACGGGGACCTCAGGGACCCGCTCTGGTGGCCTCAGGAAAGGCCAGTCCCCATGCGAGTTGCTAGGGGCCCTCTCGGGATTCCTCTCCCGTCCATGCCGGGGCCTCAGTCCTTGTGTGGAGTCGGGGCCGGAACCTGAAGATTCCTCTCCAGTGTTGCCATGGATCTTGGGGTGCTTCTGAGTCTCCCCAGGGGAGTCAGGCCTCGTCTCGAGTGGGGGCATGCACGTGCGCTTTCCTCCCGAGCTGCAGCAGTAGTGTCACGCTTTCTGTCACGTGGATCAAGGGATCTGTGGCTTTCCTTCGAGGCTGTCCCTCGAGGCTTTCCCACGAGGCTTTCCCACAGGGCTGTGCCACGTGCCACTTTGGTGTGAGTCGATCCTCGGCGTGAAAGACGAGCCGGTGAAGGGAAAAGAGGTTCCTCTGGAATGGACTGAGACATCTGGGGGACTCTTGGAATGGTGGCACGACCCTGGAGTTCCTCTCGCCGTTCCTGTTGAGAGGGCCTCCTCTTGAGATGCGACGGGAACGCCGGGAACTCTTTCCCGACGAAGCAGGGAAAGGATTCCTCCTCTCGAGCTACGAGGCGGAAACGGGGCTCCTCTGGATGTGGGCGGGACCCTCGTGATTCCTCTCGAGTGGAGACGGGTATGTCGGGGAACTTCTTGATTTGCACCAAGGGTGTGAAGGACCCTTTCGAAGTTCCTGAGGGGAGGTGTGATCAGCCTCGAGACGCCTCAGCGGAAATGGGCCTCATCTCGCCTGGAGGGGAGAACCTCCTGGATTTTCTCGAGTTGCGGCAGGTCTTCTCGAGTTACGACGGGGACCTCATGGATCCGCTCTGGTGACCTCAGGAAAGGCCAGTCCCCATGCGAGTTGCTAGGGGGCCTCTCGGGATTCCTCTCCCGTCCATGCCGGGGCCTCAGTCCTTGTGTGGAGTCGGGGCCGGAACCTGAGGTTTCCTCTCCAGTGTTGCCATGGATCTTGGGGTGCTTCTGAGTCTCCCCAGGGGAGTCAGGCCTCGTCTCGAGTGGGGGCATGCACGTGCGCTTTCCTCCCGAGCTGCAGCAGTAGTGTCACGCTTCCTTTCACGTGGATCAAGGGATCTGTGGCTTTCCCTCGAGGCTGACCCTCGAGGCTTTCCCACGAGGCTTTCCCACAGGGCTGTGCCACGTGCCACCTTGGTGTGAGTCGATCCTCGGCGTGAAAGACGAGCCGGTGAAGGGAAAAGAGGTTCCTCTGGAATGGACTGAGACATCTGGGGGACTCTTGGAAAGGTGGCACGACCCTGGAGTTCCTCTCGCCGTTCCTGTTGAGAGGGCCTCCTCTTGAGATGCGACGGGAACGCCGGGAACTCTTTCCCGACGAAGCAGGGACAGGATCCCTCATCTCGAGCTACGAGGCCGAAACGGGTCTCCTCTGGATGTGGGCGGGACCCTCGTGATTCCTCTCGAGTGGAGACGGGTATGTCGGGGAACTTCTTGATTTGCAGCAAGGGTGTGAAGGAGCCTTTCGAAGTTCCAGAGGTGAGGTGTGATCCGCCTCGTGACACCTCAGCAGAAATGGGCCTCATCTCGCCTGGACGGGAGAACCTCCTGGATTTTCTCGAGTTGCGGCAGGTCTTCTCGAGTTACGACGGGGACCTCAGGGACCCGCTCTGGTGGCCTCAGGAAAGGCCAGTCCCCATGCGAGTTGCCAGTGGGCCTCTCGGGATTCCTCTCCCGTCCATGCCGGGGCCTCAGTCCTTGTGTGGAGTCGGGGCCGGAACCTGAGGATTCCTCTCCAGTGTTGCCATGGATCTTGGGGTGCTTCTGAGTCTCCCCAGGGGAGTCAGGCCTCGTCTCGAGTGGGGGCATGCACGTGCGCTTTCCTCTCGAGCTGCAGCAGTAGTGTCACGCTTCCTTTCACGTGGATCAAGGGATCTGTGGCTTTCCCTTGAGGCTGACACTCGAGGCTTTCCCACGAGGCTTTCCCACAGGGCTGTGCCACGTGCCACCTTGGTGTGAGTCGATCCTCGGCGTGAAAGACGAGCCGGTGAAGGGAAAAGAGGTTCCTCTGGAATGGACTGAGACATCTGGGGGACTCTTGGAAAGGTGGCACGACCCTGGAGTTCCTCTCGCCGTTCCTGTTGAGAGGGCCTCCTCTTGAGATGCGACGGGAACGCCGGGAACTCTTTCCCGACGAAGCAGGGACAGGATCCCTCATCTCGAGCTACTAGGCCGAAACGGGGCTCCTCCGGATGTGGGCGGGACCCTCGTGATTCCTCTCGAGTGGAGACGGGTATGTCGGGGAACTTCTTGATTTGCAGCAAGGGTGTGAAGGAGCCTTTCGAAGTTCCAGAGGTGAGGTGTGATCCCCCTCGTGACACCTCAGCAGAAATGGGCCTCATCTCGCCTGTAGGGGAGAACCTCCTGGATTTTCTCGAGTTGCGGCAGGTCTTCTCGAGTTACGATGTGGACCTCAGGGACCCGCTCTGGTGGCCTCAGGAAAGGCCAGTCCCCATGCGAGTTGCTAGTGGGCCTCTCGGGATTCCTCTCCCGTCCATGCCGGGGCCTCAGTCCTTGTGTGGAGTCGGGGCCGGAACCTGAGGATTCCTCTCCAGTGTTGCCATGGATCTTGGGGTGCTTCTGAGTCTCCCCAGGGGAGTCAGGCCTCGTCTCGAATGGGGGCATGCACGTGCGCTTTCCTCCCGAGCTGCAGCAGTAGTGTCACGCTTCCTTTCACGTGGATCAAGGGATCTGTGGCTTTCCCTCGAGGCTGTCCCTCGAGGCTTTCCCACGAGGCTTTCCCACAGGGCTGTGCCACGTGCCACCTTGGTGTGAGTCGAACCTCGGCGTGAATGACGAGCCGGTGAAGGGAAAAGAGGTTCCTCTGGAATGGACTGAGAAATCTGGGGGACTCTTGGAATGGTGGCACGACCCTGGAGTTCCTCTCGCCGTTCCTGTTGAGAGGGCCTCCTCTTGAGATGCGACGGGAAGGCCGGGAACACTTTCCCGACGAAGCAGGGAAAGGATCCCTCATCTCGAGCTACGAGGCCGAAACAGGGCTCCTCTGGATGTGGGCGGGACCCTCGTGATTCCTCTCGAGTGGAGACGGTTATGTCGGAGAACTTCTTGATTTGCACCAAGGGTGTGAAGGACCCTTTCGACGTTCCAGAGGTGAGGTGTAATCAGCCTCGAGACGCCTCAGCGGAAATGGGCCTCATCTCGCCTGGAGGGGAGAACCTCCTGGATTTTCTCGAGTTTCGGCAGGTCTTCTCGAGTTACGACGGGGACCTCAGGGACCCGCTCTGGTGGCCTCAGGAAAGGCCAGTCCCCATGCGAGTTGCTAGGGGGCCTCTCGGGATTCCTCTCCCGTCCATGCCGGGGCCTCAGTCCTTGTGTGGAGTCGGGGCCGGAACCTGAAGATTCCTCTCCAGTGTTGCCATGGATCTTGGGGTGCTTCTGAGTCTCCCCAGGGGAGTCAGGCCTCGTCTCGAGTGGGGGCATGCACGTGCGCTTTCCTCTCGAGCTGCAGCAGTAGTGTCACGCTTCCTTTCACGTGGATCAAGGGATCTGTGGCTTTCCCTCGTGGCTGTCCCTCGAGGCTTTCCCACGAGGCTTTCCCACAGGGCTGTGCCACGTGCCACCTTGGTGTGAGTCGATCCTCGGCGTGAATGACGAGCCGGTGAAGGGAAAAGAGGTTCCTCTGGAATGGACTGAGACATCTGGGGGACTCTTGGAATGGTGGCACGACCCTGGAGTTCCTCTCGCCGTTCCTGTTGAGAGGGCCTCCTCTTGAGATGCGACGGGAACGCCGGGAACTCTTTCCCGATGAAGCAGGGAAAGGATCCCTCATCTCGAGCTACGAGGCGGAAACGGGGCTCCTCTGGATGTGGGCGGGACCCTCGTGATTCCTCTCGAGTGGAGACGGGTATGTCGGAGAACTTCTTGATTTGCACCAAGGGTGTGAAGGACCCTTTCGAAGTTCCAGAGGGGAGGTGTAATCAGCCTCGAGACGCCTCAGCGGAAATGGGCCTCATCTCGCCTGGATGGGAGAACCTCCTGGATTTTCTCGAGTTGCGGCAGGTCTTCTCGAGTTACGACGGGGACCTCAGGGACCCGCTCTGGTGGCCTCAGGAAAGGCCAGTCCCCATGCGAGTTGCTAGGGGGCCTCTCGGGATTCCTCTCCCGTCCATGCCGGGGCCTCAGTCCTTGTGTGGAGTCGGGGCCGGAACCTGAGGATTCCTCTCCAGTGTTGCCATGGATCTTGGGGTGCTTCTGAGTCTCCCCAGGGGAGTCAGGCCTCGTCTCGAGTGGGGGCATGCACGTGCGCTTTCCTCCCGAGCTGCAGCAGTAGTGTCACGCTTACTGTCACGTGGATCAAGGGATCTGTGGCTTTCCTTCGAGGCTGTCCCTCGAGGCTTTCCCACGAGGCTTTCCCACAGGGCTGTGCCACGTGCCACCTTGGTGTGAGTCGATCCTCGGCGTGAAAGACGAGCCGGTGAAGGGAAAAGAGGTTCCTCTGGAATGGACTGAGACATCTGGGGGACTCTTGGAATGGTGGCACGACCCTGGAGTTCCTCTCGCCGTTCCTGTTGAGAGGGCCTCCTCTTGAGATGCGACGGGAACGCCGGGAACTCTTTCCCGACGAAGCAGGGAAAGGATCCCTCATCTCGAGCTACGAGGCGGAAACGGGGCTCCTCTGGTTATGGGCGGGACCCTCGTGATTCCTCTCGAGTGGAGACGGGTATGTCGGGGAACTTCTTGATTTGCACCAAGGGTGTGAAGGACCCTTTCGAAGTTCCTGAGGGGAGGTGTGATCAGCCTCGAGACGCCTCAGCGGAAATGGGCGTCATCTCGCCTGGAGGGGAGAACCTCCTGGATTTTCTCGAGTTGCGGCAGGTCTTCTCGAGTTACGACGGGGACCTCATGGATCCGCTCTGGTGACCTCAGGAAAGGCCAGTCCCCATGCGAGTTGCTAGGGGGCCTCTTGGGATTCCTCTCCCGTCCATGCCGGGGCCTCAGTCCTTGTGTAGAGTCGGGGCCGGAACCTGAGGATTCCTCTCCAGTGTTCCCATGGATCTTGGGGTGCTTCTGAGTCTCCACAGGGGAGTCAGGCCTCGTCTCGAGTGGCCGCATGCACGTGCGCTTTCCTCCCGAGCTGCAGCAGTAGTGTCACGCTTCCTTTCACGTGGATCAAGGGATCTGTGGCTTTCCCTCGAGGCTGTCCCTCGAGGCTTTCCCACGAGGCTTTCCCACAGGGCTGTGCCACGTGCCACCTTGGTGTGAGTCGATCCTCGGCGTGAATGACGAGCCGGTAAAGGGAAAAGAGGTTCCTCTGGAATGGACTGAGAAATCTCGGGGACTCTTGGAATGGTGGCACGACCCTGGAGTTCCTCTCGCCGTTCCTGTTGAGAGGGCCTCCTCTTGAGATGCAACGGGAACGCCGGGAACTCTTTCCCGAAGAAGCAGGGAAAGGATCCCTCATCTCGAGCTACGAGGCCGAAACGGGGCTCCTCTGGATGTGGGCGGGACCCTCGTGATTCCTCTCGAGTGGAGACGGGTATGTCGGAGAACTTCTTGATTTGCACCAAGGGTGTGAAGGACCCTTTCGACGTTCCAGAGGGGAGGTGTAATCAGCCTCGAGACGCCTCAGCGGAAATGGGCCTCATCTCGCCTGGAGGGGAGAACCTCCTGGATTTTCTCGAGTTGCGGCAGGTCTTCTCGAGTTACGATGGGGACCTCAGGGACCCGCTCTGGTGGCCTCAGGAAAGGCCAGTCCCCATGCGAGTTGCTAGGGGGCCTCTCGGGATTCCTCTCCCGTCCATGCCGGGGCCTCAGTCCTTGTGTGGAGTCGGGGCCGGAACCTGAGGATTCCTCTCCAGTGTTGCCATGGATCTTGGGCTCCTTCTGAGTCTCCCCAGGGGAGTCAGGCCTCGTCTCGAGTGGGGGCATGCACGTGCGCTTTCCTCTCGAGCTGCAGCAGTAGTGTCACGCTTCCTTTCACGTGGATCAAGGGATCTGTGGCTTTCCCTCGTGGCTGTCCCTCGAGGCTTTCCCACGAGGCTTTCCCACAGGGCTGTGCCACGTGCCACCTTGGTGTGAGTCGATCATCGGCGTGAATGACGAGCCGGTGAAGGGAAAAGAGGTTCCTCTGGAATGGACTGAGACTTCTGGTGGACTCTTTGAATGGTGGCACGACCCTGGAGTTCCTCTCGCCGTTCCTGTTGAGAGGGCCTCCTCTTGAGATGCGACGGGAACGCCGGGAACTCTTTCCCGACGAAGCAGGGACAGGATCCCTCATCTCGAGCTACGAGGCCGAAACGGGGCTCCTCTGGATGTGGGCGGGACCCTCGTGATTCCTCTCGAGTGGAGACGGGTATGTCGGGGAACTTCTTGATTTGCACCAAGGGTGTGAAGGACCCTTTCGAAGTTCCAGAGGTGAGGTGTGATCAGCCTCGAGACGCCTCAGCAGAAATGGGCCTCATCTCGCCTGGAGGGGAGAACCTCCTGGATTTTCTCGAGTTGCGGCAGGTCTTCTCGAGTTACGACGGGGACCTCAGGGACCCGCTCTGGTGGCCTCAGGAAAGGCCAGTCCCCATGCGAGTTGCTAGTGGGCCTCTCGGGATTCCTCTCCCGTCCATGCTGGGGCCTCAGTCCTTGTGTGGAGTCGGGGCCGGAACCTGAGGATTCCTCTCCAGTGTTACCATGGATCTTGGGGTGCTTCTGAGTCTCCCCAGGGGAGTCAGGCCTCGTCTCGAGTGGGGGCATCCACGTGCGCTTTCCTCCCGAGCTGCAGCAGTAGTGTCACGCTTCCTGTCACGTGGATCAAGGGATCTGTGGCTTTCCCTCGAGGCTGTCCCTCGAGGTTTTCCCACGAGGCTTTCCCACAGGGCTGTGCCACGTGCCACCTTGGTGTGAGTCGATCCTCGGCGTGAAAGACGAGCCGGTGAAGGGAAAAGAGGTTCCTCTGGAATGGACTGAGACATCTGGGGGACTCTTGGAATGGTGGCACGACCCTGGAGTTCCTCTCGCCGTTCCTGTTGAGAGGGCCTCCTCATGAGATGCGACGGGAACGCCGGGAACTCTTTCCCGACGAAGCAGGGAAAGGATCCCTCATCTCGAGCTACGAGGCGGAAACGGGGCTCCTCTGGATGTGGGCGGGACCCTCGTGATTCCTCTCGAGTGGAGACGGGTATGTCGGGGAACTTCTTGATTTGCACCAAGGGTGTGAAGGACCCTTTCGAAGTTCCAGAGGGGAGGTGTGATCAGCCTCGAGACGCCTCAGCGGAAATGGGCCTCATCTCGCCTGGAGGGGAGAACCTCCTGGATTTTCTCGAGTTGCGGCAGGTCTTCTCGAGTTACGACGGGGACCTCAGGGACCCGCTCTGGTGGCCTCAGGAAAGGCCAGTCCCCATGCGAGTTGCTAGGGGGCCTCTCGGGATTCCTCTCCCGTCCATTTCGGGGCCTCAGTCCTTGTGTGGAGTCGGGGCCGGAACCTGAAGATTCCTCTCCAGTGTTGCCATGGATCTTGTGGTGCTTCTGAGTCTCCCCAGGGGAGTCAGGCCTCGTCTCGAGTGGGGGCATGCACGTGCGCTTTCCTCCCGAGCTGCAGCAGTAGTGTCACGCTTTCTGTCACGTGGATCAAGGGATCTGTGGCTTTCCTTCGAGGCTGTCCCTAGAGGCTTTCCCACGAGGCTTTCCCACAGGGCTGTGCCACGTGCCACTTTGGTGTGAGTCGATCCTCGGCGTGAAAGACGAGCCGGTGAAGGGAAAAGAGTTTCCTCTGGAATGGACTGAGACATCTGGGGGACTCTTGGAATGGTGGCACGACCCTGGAGTTCCTCTCGCCGTTCCTATTGAGAGGGCCTCCTCTTGAGATGCGACGGGAACGCCGGGAACTCTTTCCCGACGAAGCAGGGAAAGGATTCCTCATCTCGAGCTACGAGGCGGAAACGGGGCTCCTCTGGAAGTGGGCGGGACCCTCGTGATTCCTCTCGAGTGGAGACGGGTATGTCGGGGAACTTCTTGATTTGCACCAAGGGTGTGAAGGACCCTTTCGAAGTTCCTGAGGGGAGGTGTGATCAGCCTCGAGACGCCTCAGCGGAAATGGGCCTCATCTCGCCTGGAGGGGAGAACCTCCTGGATTTTCTCGAGTTGCGGCAGGTCTTCTCGAGTTACGACGGGGACCTCATGGATCCGCTCTGGTGACCTCAGGAAAGGCCAGTCCCCATGCGAGTTGCCAGTGGGCCTCTCGGGATTCCTCTCCCGTCCATGCCGGGGCCTCAGTCCTTGTGTGGAGTCGGGGCCGGAACCTGAGGTTTCCTCTCCAGTGTTGCCATGGATCTTGGGGTGCTTCTGAGTCTCCCCAGGGGAGTCAGGCCTCGTCTCGAGTGGGGGCATGCACGTGCGCTTTCCTCCCGAGCTGCAGCAGTAGTGTCACGCTTCCTTTCACGTGGATCAAGGGATCTGTGTCTTTCCCTCGAGGCTGACCCTCGAGGCTTTCCCACGAGGCTTTCCCACAGGGCTGTGCCACGTGCCACCTTGGTGTGAGTCGATCCTCGGCGTGAAAGACGAGCCGGTGAAGGGAAAAGAGGTTCCTCTGGAATGGACTGAGACATCTGGGGGACTCTTGGAAAGGTGGCACGACCCTGGAGTTCCTCTCGCCGTTCCTGTTGAGAGGGCCTCCTCTTGAGATGCGACGGGAATGCCGGGAACTCTTTCCCGACGAAGCAGGGACAGGATCCCTCATCTCGAGCTACGAGGCCGAAACGGGGCTCCTCTGGATGTGGGCGGGACCCTCGTGATTCCTCTCGAGTGGAGACGGGTATGTCGGGGAACTTCTTGATTTGCACCAAGGGTGTGAAGGACCCTTTCGAAGTTCCAGAGGTGAGGTGTGATCAGCCTCGAGACGCCTCAGCAGAAATGGGCCTCATCTCGCCTGGAGGGGAGAACCTCCTGGATTTTCTCGAGTTGCGGCAGGTCTTCTCGAGTTACGACGGGGACCTCAGGGACCCGCTCTGGTGGCCTCAGGAAAGGCCAGTCCCCATGCGAGTTGCTAGTGGGCCTCTCGGGATTCCTCTCCCGTCCATGCTGGGGCCTCAGTCCTTGTGTGGAGTCGGGGCCGGAACCTGAGGATTCCTCTCCAGTGTTGCCATGGATCTTGGGGTGCTTCTGAGTCTCCCCAGGGGAGTCAGGCCTCGTCTCGAGTGGGGGCATGCACGTGCGCTTTCCTCCCGAGCTGCAGCAGTAGTGTCACGCTTCCTTTCACGTGGATCAAGGGATCTGTGGCTTTCCCTCGAGGCTGACCCTCGAGGCTTACCCAGGAGGCTTTCCCACAGGGCTGTGCCACGTGCCACCTTGGTGTGAGTCGATCCTCGGCGTGAAAGACGAGCCGGTGAAGGGAAAAGAGGTTCCTCTGGAATGGACTGAGACATCTGGGGGACTCTTGGAAAGGTGGCACGACCCTGGAGTTCCTCTCGCCGTTCCTGTTGAGAGGGCCTCCTCTTGAGATGCGACGGGAATGCCGGGAATTCTTTCCCGACGAAGCAGGGACAGGATCCCTCATCTCGAGCTACGAGGCCGAAACGGGGCTCCTCTGGATGTGGGCGGGACCCTCGTGATTCCTCTCGAGTGGAGACGGCTAGGTCGGGGAACTTCTTGATTTGCACCAAGGGTGTGAAGGACCCTTTCGAAGTTCCAGAGGTGAGGTGTGATCAGCCTCGAGACGCCTCAGCCGAAATGGGCCTCATCTCGCCTGGAGGGGAGAACCTCCTGGATTTTCTCGAGTTGCGGCAGGTCTTCTCGAGTAACGACGGGGACCACAGGGACCCGCTCTGGTGGCCTCAGGAAAGGCCAGTCCCCATGCGAGTGGCTAGGGGACCTCTCGGGATTCATCTCCCGTCCATGCCGGGGCCTCAGTCCTTGTGTGGAGTCGGGGCCGGAACCTGAGGATTCCTTTCCAGTGTTGCCATGGATCTTGGGGTGCTTCTGAGTCTCCCCAGGGGAGTCAGGCCTCGTCTCGAGGTGGGGCATGCACGTGCGCTTTCCTCCCGAGCTGCAGCAGTAGTGTCACGCTTCCTGTCACGTGGATCAAGGGATCTGTGGCTTTCCCTCGAGGCTGTCCCTCGAGGCTTTCCCACGAGGCTTTCCCACAGGGCTGTGCCACGTGCCACCTTGGTGGGAGTCGATCCTCGGCGTGAAAGACGAGCCGGTGAAGGGAAAAGAGGTTCCTCTGGAATGGACTGAGACATCTGGGGGTCTCTTGGAATGGTGGCACGACCCTGGAGTTCCTCTCGCCGTTCCTGTTGAGAGGGCCTCCTCTTGAGATGCGACGGGAACGCCGGGAACTCTTTCCCGACGAAGCAGGGAAAGGATCCCTCATATCGAGCTACGAGGCGGAAACGGGGCTCCTCTGGATGTGGGCGGGACCCTCGTGATTCCTCTCGAGTGGAGACGGGTATGTCGGGGAACTTCTTGATTTGCACCAAGGGTGTGAAGGACCCTTTCGAAGTTCCAGAGGTGAGGTGTGATCAGCCTCGAGACGCCTCAGCGGAAATGGGCCTCATCTCGCCTGGAGGGGAGAACCTCCTGGATTTTCTCGAGTTGCCGCAGGTCTTCTCGAGTTACGACGGGGACCACAGGGACCCGCTCTGGTGGCCTCAGGAAAGGCCAGTCCCCATGCGAGTTGCTAGGGGACCTCTCGGGATTCCTCTCCCGTCCATGCCGGGGCCTCAGTCCTTGTGTGGAGTCGGGGCCGGAACCTGAGGATTCCTCTCCAGTGTTGCCATGGATCTTGGGGTGCTTCTGAGTCTCCCCAGGGGAGTCAGGCCTCGTCTCGAGTGGGGCATGCACGTGCGCTTTCCTCCCGAGCTGCAGCAGTAGTGTCACGCTTCCTGTCACGTGGATCAAGGGATCTGTGGCTTTCCCTCGAGGCTGTCCCTCGAGGCTTTCCCACGAGGCTTTCCCACAGGGCTGTGCCCCGTGCCACCTTGGTGGGAGTCGATCCTCGGCGTGAAAGACGAGCCGGTGAAGGGAAAAGAGGTTCCTCTGGAATGGACTGAGACATCTGGGGGACTCTTGGAATGGTGGAATGACCCTGGAGTTCCTCTCGCCGTTCCTGTTGAGAGGGCCTCCTCTTGAGATGCGACGGGAACGCCGGGAACTCTTTCCCGACGAAGCAGGGAAAGGATCCCTCATCTCGAGCTACGAGGCGGAAACGGGGCTCCTCTGGATGTGGGTGGGACCCTCGTGATTCCTCTCGAGTGGAGACGGCTAGGTCGGGGAACTTCTTGATTTGCACCAAGGGTGTGAAGGACCCTTTCGAAGTTCCAGAGGTGAGGTGTGATCAGCCTCGAGACGCCTCAGCCGAAATGGGCCTGATCTCGCCTGGAGGGGAGAACCTCCTGGATTTTCTCGAGTTGCGGCAAGTCTTCTCGAGTTACGACGGGGACCACAGGGACCCGCTCTGGTGGCCTCAGGAATGGCCATTCCCCATGCGAGTGGCTAGGGGACCTCTCGGGATTCATCTCCCGTCCATGCCGGGGCCTCAGTCCTTGTGTGGAGTCGGGGCTGGAACCTGAGGATTCCTCTCCAGTGTTGCCATGGATCTTGGGGTGCTTCTGAGTCTCCCCAGGGGAGTCAGGCCTCGTCTCGAGGTGGGGCATGCACGTGCGCTTTCCTCCCGAGCTGCAGCAGTAGTGTCACGCTTCCTGTCACGTGAATCAAGGGATGTGTGGCTTTCCCTCGAGGCTGTCCCTCGATTCTTACCCACGAGGCTTTCCCACAGGGCTGTGCCACGTGCCACCTTGGTGTGAGTCGATCCTCGGCGTGAAAGACGAGCCGGTGAAGGGAAAAGAGGTTCCTCTGGAATGGACTGAGACATCTGGGGGACTCTTGGAATGGAGGCACGACCCTGGAGTTCCTCTCACCGTTCCTGTTGAGAGGGCCTCCTCTTGAGATGCGACGGGAATGCTGGGAACTCTTTCCCGAAGAAGCAGGGAAAGGATCCCTCATCTCGAGCTACGAGGCGGAAACGGGGCTCCTCTGGATGTGGGCGGGACCCTCGTGATTCCTGTCGAGTGGAGACGGCTAGGTCGGGGAACTTCTTGATTTGCACCAAGGGTGTGATGGAGCCTTTCGAAGTTCCAGAGGTGAGGTGTGATCAGCCTGGAGACGCCTCAGCGGAAATGGGCCTCATCTCGCCTGGAGGGGAGAACCTCCTGGATTTTCTCGAGTTGCGGCAGGTCTTCTCGAGTTACGACGGGGACCTCAGGGACCCGCTCTGGTGGCCTCAGGAAAGGCCAGTCCCAATGCGAGTTTCTAGGGGACCTCTCGGGATTCCTCTCCCGTCCATGCCGGGGCCTCAGTCCTTGTGTGGAGTCGGGGCCGGAACCTGAGGATTCCTCTCCAGTGTTGCCATGGATCTTGGGGTGCTTCTGAGTCTCCCCAGGGGAGTCAGGCCTCGTCTCGAGGTGGGGCATGCACGTGCGCTTTCCTCCCGAGCTGCAGCAGTAGTGTCACGCTTCCTGTCACGTGGATCAAGGGATCTGTGGCTTTCCCTCGAGGCTGTCCCTCGAGGCTTTCCCACGAGGCTTTCCCACAGGGCTGTGCCACGTGCCACCTTGGTGTGAGTCGATCCTCGGCGTGAAAGACGAGCCGGTGAAGGGAAAAGAGGTTCCTCTGGAATGGACTGAGACATCTGGGGGACTCTTGGAATGGTGGCACGACCCTGGAGTTCCTCTCGCCGTTCCTGTTGAGAGGGCCTCCTCTTGAGATGCGACGGGAACGCCGGGAACTCTTTCCCGACGAAGCAGGGAAAGGATCCCACATCTCGAGCTATGAGGCGGAAACGGGGCTCCTCTGGATGTGGGCGGGACCCTCGTGATTCCTCTCGAGTGGAGACGGCTAGGTCGGGGAACTTCTTGATTTGCACCAAGGGTGTGAAGGACCCTTTCGAAGTTCCAGAGGTGAGGTGTGATCAGCCTCGAGACGCCTCAGCCGAAATGGGCCTCATCTCGCCTGGAGGGGAGAACCTCCTGGATTTTCTCGAGTTGCGGCAGGTCTTCTCGAGTAACGACGGGGACCACAGGGACCCGCTCTGGTGGCCTCAGGAAAGGCCAGTCCCCATGCGAGTGGCTAGGGGACCTCTCGGGATTCATCTCCCGTCCATGCCGGGGCCTCAGTCCTTGTGTGGAGTCGGGGCCGGAACCTGAGGATTCCTTTCCAGTGTTGCCATGGATCTTGGGGTGCTTCTGAGTCTCCCCAGGGGAGTCAGGCCTCGTCTCGAGGTGGGGCATGCACGTGCGCTTTCCTCCCGAGCTGCAGCAGTAGTGTCACGCTTCCTTTCACGTGAATCATGGGATCTGTGGCTTTCCCTCGAGGCTGTCCCTCGAGGCTTTCCCACGAGGCTTTCCCACAGGGCTGTGCCACGTGCCACCTTGGTGTGAGTCGATCCTCGGCGTGAAAGACGAGCCGGTGAAGGGAAAAGAGGTTCGTCGGGAATGGACTGAGACATCTGGGGGACTCTTGGTATGGTGGCACGACCCTGGAGTTCCTCTCGCCGTTCCTGTTGAGAGGGCCTCCTCTTGAGATGCGATGGGAACGCCGGGAACTCTTTCCCAACGAAGCAGGGAAAGGATCCCTCATCTCGAGCTACGAGGCGGAAACGGGGCTCCTCTGGATGTGGGCGGGACCCTCGTGATTCCTCTCTAGTGGAGACGGCTAGGTCGGGGAACTTCTTGATTTGCACCAAGGGTGTGATGGAGCCTTTCGAAGTTCCAGAGGTGAGGTGTGATCAGCCTCGAGACGCCTCAGCGGAAATGGGCCTCATCTCGCCTGGAGGGGAGAACCTCATGGATTTTCTCGAGTTGCGGCAGGTCTTCTCGAGTTACGACGGGGACCTCAGGGACCCGCTCTGGTGGCCTCAGGAAAGGCCAGTCCCAATGCGAGTTTCTAGGGGACCTCTCGGGATTCCTCTCCCGTCCATCCAGGGCCTCAGTCCTTGTGTGGAGTCGGGGCCGGAACCTGAGGAATCCTCTCCAGTGTTGCCATGGATCTTGGGGTGCTTCTGAGTCTCCCCAGGGGAGTCAGGCCTCGTCTAGAGTGGGGCATGCACGTGCGCTTTCCTCCCGAGCTGCAGCAGTAGTGTCACGCTTCCTGTCACGTGGATCAAGGGTTCTGTGGCTTTTCCTCGAGGCTGTCCCTCGAGGCTTTCCCACGAGGCTTTCCCACAGGGCTGTGCCACGTGCCACCTTGGTGTGAGTCGATCCTCGGCGTGAAAGACGAGCCGGTGAAGGGAAAAGAGGTTCCTCTGGAATGGACTGAGACATCTGGGGGACTCTTGGAATGGTGGCATGACTCTGGAGTTCCTCTCGCTGTTCCTGTTGAGAGGGCCTCCTCTTGAGATGCGACGGGAACGCCGGGAACTCTTTCCCGAAGAAGCAGGGAAAGGATCCCTCATCTCGAGCTACGAGGCGGAAACGGGGCTCCTCTGGATGTGGGCGGGACCCTCATGATTCCTCTCGAGTGGAGACGGCTAGGTCGGGGAACTTCTTGATTTGCACCAAGGGTGTGAAGGACCCTTTCGAAGTTCCAGAGGTGAGGTGTGATCAGCCTCGAGACGCCTCAGCCGAAATGGGCCTCATCTCGCCTGGAGGGGAGAACCTCCTGGATTTTCTCGAGTTGCGGCTAGTCTTCTCGAGTTACGACGGGGACCACAGGGACCCGCTCTGGTGGCCTCAGGAATGGCCATTCCCCATGCGAGTGGCTAGGGGACCTCTCGGGATTCATCTCCCGTCCATGCCGGGGCCTCAGTCCTTGTGTGGAGTCGGGGCTGGAACCTGAGGATTCCTCTCCAGTGTTGCCATGGATCTTGGGGTGCTTCTGTGTCTCCCCAGGGGAGTCAGGCCTCGTCTCGAGGTGGGGCATGCACGTGCGCTTTCCTCCCGAGCTGCAGCAGTAGTGTCACGCTTCCTGTCACGTGAATCAAGGGATCTGTGGCTTTCCCTCGAGGCTGTCCCTCGAGGCTTTCCCACGAGGCTTTCCCACAGGGCTGTGCCACGTGCCACCTTGGTGTGAGTCGATCCTCGGCGTGAAAGACGAGCCGGTGAAGGGAAAAGAGGTTCGTCGGGAATGGACTGAGACATCTGGGGGACTCTTGGTATGGTGGCACGACCCTGGAGTTCCTCTCGCCGTTCCTGTTGAGAGGGCCTCCTCTTGAGATGCGATGGGAACGCCGGGAACTCTTTCCCAACGAAGCAGGGAAAGGATCCCTCATCTCGAGCTACGAGGCGGAAACGGGGCTCCTCTGGATGTGGGCGGGACCCTCGTGATTCCTCTCTAGTGGAGACGGCTAGGTCGGGGAACTTCTTGATTTGCACCAAGGGTGTGATGGAGCCTTTCGAAGTTCCAGAGGTGAGGTGTGATCAGCCTCGAGACGCCTCAGCGGAAATGGGCCTCATCTCGCCTGGAGGGGAGAACCTCATGGATTTTCTCGAGTTGCGGCAGGTCTTCTCGAGTTACGACGGGGACCTCAGGGACCCGCTCTGGTGGCCTCAGGAAAGGCCAGTCCCAATGCGAGTTTCTAGGGGACCTCTCGGGATTCCTCTCCCGTCCATCCAGGGCCTCAGTCCTTGTGTGGAGTCGGGGCCGGAACCTGAGGAATCCTCTCCAGTGTTGCCATGGATCTTGGGGTGCTTCTGAGTCTCCCCAGGGGAGTCAGGCCTCGTCTAGAGTGGGGCATGCACGTGCGCTTTCCTCCCGAGCTGCAGCAGTAGTGTCACGCTTCCTGTCACGTGGATCAAGGGATCTGTGGCTTTTCCTCGAGGCTGTCCCTCGAGGCTTTCCCACGAGGCTTTCCCACAGGGCTGTGCCACGTGCCACCTTGGTGTGAGTCGATCCTCGGCGTGAAAGACGAGCCGGTGAAGGGAAAAGAGGTTCCTCTGGAATGGACTGAGACATCTGGGGGACTCTTGGAATGGTGGCATGACTCTGGAGTTCCTCTCGCTGTTCCTGTTGAGAGGGCCTCCTCTTGAGATGCGACGGGAACGCCGGGAACTCTTTCCCGAAGAAGCAGGGAAAGGATCCCTCATCTCGAGCTACGAGGCGGAAACGGGGCTCCTCTGGATGTGGGCGGGACCCTCATGATTCCTCTCGAGTGGAGACGGCTAGGTCGGGGAACTTCTTGATTTGCACCAAGGGTGTGAAGGACCCTTTCGAAGTTCCAGAGGTGAGGTGTGATCAGCCTCGAGACGCCTCAGCCGAAATGGGCCTCATCTCGCCTGGAGGGGAGAACCTCCTGGATTTTCTCGAGTTGCGGCTAGTCTTCTCGAGTTACGACGGGGACCACAGGGACCCGCTCTGGTGGCCTCAGGAATGGCCATTCCCCATGCGAGTGGCTAGGGGACCTCTCGGGATTCATCTCCCGTCCATGCCGGGGCCTCAGTCCTTGTGTGGAGTCGGGGCTGGAACCTGAGGATTCCTCTCCAGTGTTGCCATGGATCTTGGGGTGCTTCTGTGTCTCCCCAGGGGAGTCAGGCCTCGTCTCGAGGTGGGGCATGCACGTGCGCTTTCCTCCCGAGCTGCAGCAGTAGTGTCACGCTTCCTGTCACGTGAATCAAGGGATCTGTGGCTTTCCCTCGAGGCTGTCCCTCGAGGCTTTCCCACGAGGCTTTCCCACAGGGCTGTGCCACGTGCCACCTTGGTGTGAGTCGATCCTCGGCGTGAAAGACGAGCCGGTGAAGGGAAAAGAGGTTCCTCTGGAATGGACTGAGACATCTGGGGGACTCTTGGAATGGAGGCACGACCCTGGAGTTCCTCTCACCGTTCCTGTTGAGAGGGCCTCCTCTTGAGATGCGACGGGAATGCTGGGAACTCTTTCCCGACGAAGCAGGGAAAGGATCCCTCATCTCGAGCTACGAGGCGGAAACGGGGCTCCTCTGGATGTGGGCGGGACCCTCGTGATTCCTGTCGAGTGGAGACGGCTAGGTCGGGGAACTTCTTGATTTGCACCAAGGGTGTGATGGAGCCTTTCGAAGTTCCAGAGGTGAGGTGTGATCAGCCTCGAGACGCCTCAGCGGAAATGGGCCTCATCTCGCCTGGAGGGGAGAACCTCCTGGATTTTCTCGAGTTGCGGCAGGTCTTCTCGAGTTACGACGGGGACCTCAGGGACCCGCTCTGGTGGCCTCAGGAAAGGCCAGTCCCAATGCGAGTTTCTAGGGGACCTCTCGGGATTCCTCTCCCGTCCATGCCGGGGCCTCAGTCCTTGTGTGGAGTCGGGGCCGGAACCTGAGGATTCCTCTCCAGTGTTGCCATGGATCTTGGGGTGCTTCTGAGTCTCCCCAGGGGAGTCAGGCCTCGTCTCGAGGTGGGGCATGCACGTGCGCTTTCCTCCCGAGCTGCAGCAGTAGTGTCACGCTTCCTGTCACGTGGATCAAGGGATCTGTGGCTTTCCCTCGAGGCTGTCCCTCGAGGCTTTCCCACGAGGCTTTCCCACAGGGCTGTGCCACGTGCCACCTTGGTGTGAGTCGATCCTCGGCGTGAAAGACGAGCCGGTGAAGGGAAAAGAGGTTCCTCTGGAATGGACTGAGACATCTGGGGGACTCTTGGAATGGTGGCACGACCCTGGAGTTCCTCTCGCCGTTCCTGTTGAGAGGGCCTCCTCTTGAGATGCGACGGGAACGCCGGGAACTCTTTCCCGACGAAGCAGGGAAAGGATCCCTCATCTCGAGCTACGAGGCGGAAACGGGGCTCCTCTGGATGTGGGCGGGACCCTCGTGATTCCTCTCGAGTGGAGACGGCTAGGTCGGGGAACTTCTTGATTTGCACCAAGGGTGTGAAGGACCCTTTCGAAGTTCCAGAGGTGAGGTGTGATCAGCCTCGAGACGCCTCAGCCGAAATGGGCCTCATCTCGCCTGGAGGGGAGAACCTCCTGGATTTTCTCGAGTTGCGGCAGGTCTTCTCGAGTAACGACGGGGACCACAGGGACCCGCTCTGGTGGCCTCAGGAAAGGCCAGTCCCCATGCGAGTGGCTAGGGGACCTCTCGGTATTTATCTCCCGTCCATGCCGGGGCCTCAGTCCTTGTGTGGAGTCGGGGCCGGAACCTGAGGATTCCTTTCCAGTGTTGCCATGGATCTTGGGGTGCTTCTGAGTCTCCCCAGGGGAGTCAGGCCTCATCTCGAGGTGGGGCATGCACGTGCGCTTTCCTCCCGAGCTGCAGCAGTCGTGTCACGCTTCCTGTCACGTGAATCAAGGGATCTGTGGCTTTCCCTCGAGGCTGTCCCTCGAGGCTTTCCCACGAGGCTTTCCCACAGGGCTGTGCCACGTGCCACCTTGGTGTGAGTCGATCCTCGGCGTGAAAGACGAGCCGATGAAGGGAAAAGAGGTTCGTCGGGAATGGACTGAGACATCTGGGGGACTCTTGGAATGGTGGCACGACCCTGGAGTTCCTCTCGCCGTTCCTGTTGAGAGGGCCTCCTCATGAGATGCGACGGGAACGCCGGGAACTCTTTCCCGACGAAGCAGGGAAAGGATCCCTCATCTCGAGCTACGAGGCGGAAACGGGGCTCCTCTGGATGTGGGCGGGACCCTCGTGATTCCTCTCGAGTGGAGACGGGTATGTCGGGGAACTTCTTGATTTGCACCAAGGGTGTGAAGGACCCTTTCGAAGTTCCAGAGGGGAGGTGTGATCAGCCTCGAAACGCCTCAGCGGAAATGGGCCTCATCTCGCCTGGAGGGGAGAACCTCCTGGATTTTCTCGAGTTGCGGCAGGTCTTCTCGAGTTACGACGGGGACCTCAGGGACCCGCTCTGGTGGCCTCAGGAAAGGCCAGTCCCCATGCGAGTTGCTAGGGGCCCTCTCGGGATTCCTCTCCCGTCCATGCCGGGGCCTCAGTCCTTGTGTGGAGTCGGGGCCGGAACCTGAAGATTCCTCTCCAGTGTTGCCATGGATCTTGGGGTGCTTCTGAGTCTCCCCAGGGGAGTCAGGCCTCGTCTCGAGTGGGGGCATGCACGTGCGCTTTCCTCCCGAGCTGCAGCAGTAGTGTCACGCTTTCTGTCACGTGGATCAAGGGATCTGTGGCTTTCCTTCGAGGCTGTCCCTCGAGGCTTTCCCACGAGGCTTTCCCACAGGGCTGTGCCACGTGCCACTTTGGTGTGAGTCGATCCTCGGCGTGAAAGACGAGCCGGTGAAGGGAAAAGAGGTTCCTCTGGAATGGACTGAGACATCTGGGGGACTCTTGGAATGGTGGCACGACCCTGGAGTTCCTCTCGCCGTTCCTGTTGAGAGGGCCTCCTCTTGAGATGCGACGGGAACGCCGGGAACTCTTTCCCGACGAAGCAGGGAAAGGATTCCTCCTCTCGAGCTACGAGGCGGAAACGGGGCTCCTCTGGATGTGGGCGGGACCCTCGTGATTCCTCTCGAGTGGAGACGGGTATGTCGGGGAACTTCTTGATTTGCACCAAGGGTGTGAAGGACCCTTTCGAAGTTCCTGAGGGGAGGTGTGATCAGCCTCGAGACGCCTCAGCGGAAATGGGCCTCATCTCGCCTGGAGGGGAGAACCTCCTGGATTTTCTCGAGTTGCGGCAGGTCTTCTCGAGTTACGACGGGGACCTCATGGATCCGCTCTGGTGACCTCAGGAAAGGCCAGTCCCCATGCGAGTTGCTAGGGGGCCTCTCGGGATTCCTCTCCCGTCCATGCCGGGGCCTCAGTCCTTGTGTGGAGTCGGGGCCGGAACCTGAGGTTTCCTCTCCAGTGTTGCCATGGATCTTGGGGTGCTTCTGAGTCTCCCCAGGGGAGTCAGGCCTCGTCTCGAGTGGGGGCATGCACGTGCGCTTTCCTCCCGAGCTGCAGCAGTAGTGTCACGCTTCCTTTCACGTGGATCAAGGGATCTGTGGCTTTCCCTCGAGGCTGACCCTCGAGGCTTTCCCACGAGGCTTTCCCACAGGGCTGTGCCACGTGCCACCTTGGTGTGAGTCGATCCTCGGCGTGAAAGACGAGCCGGTGAAGGGAAAAGAGGTTCCTCTGGAATGGACTGAGACATCTGGGGGACTCTTGGAAAGGTGGCACGACCCTGGAGTTCCTCTCGCCGTTCCTGTTGAGAGGGCCTCCTCTTGAGATGCGACGGGAACGCCGGGAACTCTTTCCCGACGAAGCAGGGACAGGATCCCTCATCTCGAGCTACGAGGCCGAAACGGGTCTCCTCTGGATGTGGGCGGGACCCTCGTGATTCCTCTCGAGTGGAGACGGGTATGTCGGGGAACTTCTTGATTTGCAGCAAGGGTGTGAAGGAGCCTTTCGAAGTTCCAGAGGTGAGGTGTGATCCGCCTCGTGACACCTCAGCAGAAATGGGCCTCATCTCGCCTGGACGGGAGAACCTCCTGGATTTTCTCGAGTTGCGGCAGGTCTTCTCGAGTTACGACGGGGACCTCAGGGACCCGCTCTGGTGGCCTCAGGAAAGGCCAGTCCCCATGCGAGTTGCCAGTGGGCCTCTCGGGATTCCTCTCCCGTCCATGCCGGGGCCTCAGTCCTTGTGTGGAGTCGGGGCCGGAACCTGAGGATTCCTCTCCAGTGTTGCCATGGATCTTGGGGTGCTTCTGAGTCTCCCCAGGGGAGTCAGGCCTCGTCTCGAGTGGGGGCATGCACGTGCGCTTTCCTCTCGAGCTGCAGCAGTAGTGTCACGCTTCCTTTCACGTGGATCAAGGGATCTGTGGCTTTCCCTTGAGGCTGACACTCGAGGCTTTCCCACGAGGCTTTCCCACAGGGCTGTGCCACGTGCCACCTTGGTGTGAGTCGATCCTCGGCGTGAAAGACGAGCCGGTGAAGGGAAAAGAGGTTCCTCTGGAATGGACTGAGACATCTGGGGGACTCTTGGAAAGGTGGCACGACCCTGGATTTCCTCTCGCCGTTCCTGTTGAGAGGGCCTCCTCTTGAGATGCGACGGGAACGCCGGGAACTCTTTCCCGACGAAGCAGGGACAGGATCCCTCATCTCGAGCTACTAGGCCGAAACGGGGCTCCTCCGGATGTGGGCGGGACCCTCGTGATTCCTCTCGAGTGGAGACGGGTATGTCGGGGAACTTCTTGATTTGCAGCAAGGGTGTGAAGGAGCCTTTCGAAGTTCCAGAGGTGAGGTGTGATCCCCCTCGTGACACCTCAGCAGAAATGGGCCTCATCTCGCCTGGAGGGGAGAACCTCCTGGATTTTCTCGAGTTGCGGCAGGTCTTCTCGAGTTACGATGTGGACCTCAGGGACCCGCTCTGGTGGCCTCAGGAAAGGCCAGTCCCCATGCGAGTTGCTAGTGGGCCTCTCGGGATTCCTCTCCCGTCCATGCCGGGGCCTCAGTCCTTGTGTGGAGTCGGGGCCGGAACCTGAGGATTCCTCTCCAGTGTTGCCATGGATCTTGGGGTGCTTCTGAGTCTCCCCAGGGGAGTCAGGCCTCGTCTCGAGTGGGGGCATGCACGTGCGCTTTCTTCCCGAGCTGCAGCAGTAGTGTCACGCTTCCTTTCACGTGGATCAAGGGATCTGTGGCTTTCCCTCGAGGCTGTCCCTCGAGGCTTTCCCACGAGGCTTTCCCACAGGGCTGTGCCACGTGCCACCTTGGTGTGAGTCGAACCTCGGCGTGAATGACGAGCCGGTGAAGGGAAAAGAGGTTCCTCTGGAATGGACTGAGAAATCTGGGGGACTCTTGGAATGGTGGCACGACCCTGGAGTTCCTCTCGCCGTTCCTGTTGAGAGGGCCTCCTCTTGAGATGCGACGGGAAGGCCGGGAACACTTTCCCGACGAAGCAGGGAAAGGATCCCTCATCTCGAGCTACGAGGCCGAAACAGGGCTCCTCTGGATGTGGGCGGGACCCTCGTGATTCCTCTCGAGTGGAGACGGTTATGTCGGAGTACTTCTTGATTTGCACCAAGGGTGTGAAGGACCCTTTCGACGTTCCAGAGGGGAGGTGTAATCAGCCTCGAGACGCCTCAGCGGAAATGGGCCTCATCTCGCCTGGAGGGGAGAACCTCCTGGATTTTCTCGAGTTTCGGCAGGTCTTCTCGAGTTACGACGGGGACCTCAGGGACCCGCTCTGGTGGCCTCAGGAAAGGCCAGTCCCCATGCGAGTTGCTAGGGGGCCTCTCGGGATTCCTCTCCCGTCCATGCCGGGGCCTCAGTCCTTGTGTGGAGTCGGGGCCGGAACCTGAAGATTCCTCTCCAGTGTTGCCATGGATCTTGGGGTGCTTCTGAGTCTCCCCAGGGGAGTCAGGCCTCGTCTCGAGTGGGGGCATGCACGTGCGCTTTCCTCTCGAGCTGCAGCAGTAGTGTCACGCTTCCTTTCACGTGGATCAAGGGATCTGTGGCTTTCCCTCGTGGCTGTCCCTCGAGGCTTTCCCACGAGGCTTTCCCACAGGGCTGTGCCACGTGCCACCTTGGTGTGAGTCGATCCTCGGCGTGAATGACGAGCCGGTGAAGGGAAAAGAGGTTCCTCTGGAATGGACTGAGACATCTGGGGGACTCTTGGAATGGTGGCACGACCCTGGAGTTCCTCTCGCCGTTCCTGTTGAGAGGGCCTCCTCTTGAGATGCGACGGGAACGCCGGGAACTCTTTCCCGATGAAGCAGGGAAAGGATCCCTCATCTCGAGCTACGAGGCGGAAACGGGGCTCCTCTGGATGTGGGCGGGACCCTCGTGATTCCTCTCGAGTGGAGACGGGTATGTCGGAGAACTTCTTGATTTGCACCAAGGGTGTGAAGGACCCTTTCGAAGTTCCAGAGGGGAGGTGTAATCAGCCTCGAGACGCCTCAGCGGAAATGGGCCTCATCTCGCCTGGATGGGAGAACCTCCTGGATTTTCTCGAGTTGCGGCAGGTCTTCTCGAGTTACGACGGGGACCTCAGGGACCCGCTCTGGTGGCCTCAGGAAAGGCCAGTCCCCATGCGAGTTGCTAGGGGGCCTCTCGGGATTCCTCTCCCGTCCATGCCGGGGCCTCAGTCCTTGTGTGGAGTCGGGGCCGGAACCTGAGGATTCCTCTCCAGTGTTGCCATGGATCTTGGGGTGCTTCTGAGTCTCCCCAGGGGAGTCAGGCCTCGTCTCGAGTGGGGGCATGCACGTGCGCTTTCCTCCCGAGCTGCAGCAGTAGTGTCACGCTTACTGTCACGTGGATCAAGGGATCTGTGGCTTTCCTTCGAGGCTGTCCCTCGAGGCTTTCCCACGAGGCTTTCCCACAGGGCTGTGCCACGTGCCACCTTGGTGTGAGTCGATCCTCGGCGTGAAAGACGAGCCGGTGAAGGGAAAAGAGGTTCCTCTGGAATGGACTGAGACATCTGGGGGACTCTTGGAATGGTGGCACGACCCTGGAGTTCCTCTCGCCGTTCCTGTTGAGAGGGCCTCCTCTTGAGATGCGACGGGAACGCCGGGAACTCTTTCCCGACGAAGCAGGGAAAGGATCCCTCATCTCGAGCTACGAGGCGGAAACGGGGCTCCTCTGGTTATGGGCGGGACCCTCGTGATTCCTCTCGAGTGGAGACGGGTATGTCGGGGAACTTCTTGATTTGCACCAAGGGTGTGAAGGACCCTTTCGAAGTTCCTGAGGGGAGGTGTGATCAGCCTCGAGACGCCTCAGCGGAAATGGGCGTCATCTCGCCTGGAGGGGAGAACCTCCTGGATTTTCTCGAGTTGCGGCAGGTCTTCTCGAGTTACGACGGGGACCTCATGGATCCGCTCTGGTGACCTCAGGAAAGGCCAGTCCCCATGCGAGTTGCTAGGGGGCCTCTTGGGATTCCTCTCCCGTCCATGCCGGGGCCTCAGTCCTTGTGTAGAGTCGGGGCCGGAACCTGAGGATTCCTCTCCAGTGTTCCCATGGATCTTGGGGTGCTTCTGAGTCTCCACAGGGGAGTCAGGCCTCGTCTCGAGTGGGCGCATGCACGTGCGCTTTCCTCCCGAGCTGCAGCAGTAGTGTCACGCTTCCTTTCACGTGGATCAAGGGATCTGTGGCTTTCCCTCGAGGCTGTCCCTCGAGGCTTTCCCACGAGGCTTTCCCACAGGGCTGTGCCACGTGCCACCTTGGTGTGAGTCGATCCTCGGCGTGAATGACGAGCCGGTAAAGGGAAAAGAGGTTCCTCTGGAATGGACTGAGAAATCTCGGGGACTCTTGGAATGGTGGCACGACCCTGGAGTTCCTCTCGCCGTTCCTGTTGAGAGGGCCTCCTCTTGAGATGCAACGGGAACGCCGGGAACTCTTTCCCGAAGAAGCAGGGAAAGGATCCCTCATCTCGAGCTACGAGGCCGAAACGGGGCTCCTCTGGATGTGGGCGGGACCCTCGTGATTCCTCTCGAGTGGAGACGGGTATGTCGGAGAACTTCTTGATTTGCACCAAGGGTGTGAAGGACCCTTTCGACGTTCCAGAGGGGAGGTGTAATCAGCCTCGAGACGCCTCAGCGGAAATGGGCCTCATCTCGCCTGGAGGGGAGAACCTCCTGGATTTTCTCGAGTTGCGGCAGGTCTTCTCGAGTTACGATGGGGACCTCAGGGACCCGCTCTGGTGGCCTCAGGAAAGGCCAGTCCCCATGCGAGTTGCTAGGGGGCCTCTCGGGATTCCTCTCCCGTCCATGCCGGGGCCTCAGTCCTTGTGTGGAGTCGGGGCCGGAACGTGAGGATTCCTCTCCAGTGTTGCCATGGATCTTGGGCTCCTTCTGAGTCTCCCCAGGGGAGTCAGGCCTCGTCTCGAGTGGGGGCATGCACGTGCGCTTTCCTCTCGAGCTGCAGCAGTAGTGTCACGCTTCCTTTCACGTGGATCAAGGGATCTGTGGCTTTCCCTCGTGGCTGTCCCTCGAGGCTTTCCCACGAGGCTTTCCCACAGGGCTGTGCCACGTGCCACCTTGGTGTGAGTCGATCATCGGCGTGAATGACGAGCCGGTGAAGGGAAAAGAGGTTCCTCTGGAATGGACTGAGACTTCTGGTGGACTCTTTGAATGGTGGCACGACCCTGGAGTTCCTCTCGCCGTTCCTGTTGAGAGGGCCTCCTCTTGAGATGCGACGGGAACGCCGGGAACTCTTTCCCGACGAAGCAGGGACAGGATCCCTCATCTCGAGCTACGAGGCCGAAACGGGGCTCCTCTGGATGTGGGCGGGACCCTCGTGATTCCTCTCGAGTGGAGACGGGTATGTCGGGGAACTTCTTGATTTGCACCAAGGGTGTGAAGGACCCTTTCGAAGTTCCAGAGGTGAGGTGTGATCAGCCTCGAGACGCCTCAGCAGAAATGGGCCTCATCTCGCCTGGAGGGGAGAACCTCCTGGATTTTCTCGAGTTGCGGCAGGTCTTCTCGAGTTACGACGGGGACCTCAGGGACCCGCTCTGGTGGCCTCAGGAAAGGCCAGTCCCCATGCGAGTTGCTAGTGGGCCTCTCGGGATTCCTCTCCCGTCCATGCTGGGGCCTCAGTCCTTGTGTGGAGTCGGGGCCGGAACCTGAGGATTCCTCTCCAGTGTTACCATGGATCTTGGGGTGCTTCTGAGTCTCCCCAGGGGAGTCAGGCCTCGTCTCGAGTGGGGGCATCCACGTGCGCTTTCCTCCCGAGCTGCAGCAGTAGTGTCACGCTTCCTGTCACGTGGATCAAGGGATCTGTGGCTTTCCCTCGAGGCTGTCCCTCGAGGTTTTCCCACGAGGCTTTCCCACAGGGCTGTGCCACGTGCCACCTTGGTGTGAGTCGATCCTCGGCGTGAAAGACGAGCCGGTGAAGGGAAAAGAGGTTCCTCTGGAATGGACTGAGACATCTGGGGGACTCTTGGAATGGTGGCACGACCCTGGAGTTCCTCTCGCCGTTCCTGTTGAGAGGGCCTCCTCATGAGATGCGACGGGAACGCCGGGAACTCTTTCCCGACGAAGCAGGGAAAGGATCCCTCATCTCGAGCTACGAGGCGGAAACGGGGCTCCTCTGGATGTGGGCGGGACCCTCGTGATTCCTCTCGAGTGGAGACGGGTATGTCGGGGAACTTCTTGATTTGCACCAAGGGTGTGAAGGACCCTTTCGAAGTTCCAGAGGGGAGGTGTGATCAGCCTCGAGACGCCTCAGCGGAAATGGGCCTCATCTCGCCTGGAGGGGAGAACCTCCTGGATTTTCTCGAGTTGCGGCAGGTCTTCTCGAGTTACGACGGGGACCTCAGGGACCCGCTCTGGTGGCCTCAGGAAAGGCCAGTCCCCATGCGAGTTGCTAGGGGGCCTCTCGGGATTCCTCTCCCGTCCATTTCGGGGCCTCAGTCCTTGTGTGGAGTCGGGGCCGGAACCTGAAGATTCCTCTCCAGTGTTGCCATGGATCTTGTGGTGCTTCTGAGTCTCCCCAGGGGAGTCAGGCCTCGTCTCGAGTGGGGGCATGCACGTGCGCTTTCCTCCCGAGCTGCAGCAGTAGTGTCACGCTTTCTGTCACGTGGATCAAGGGATCTGTGGCTTTCCTTCGAGGCTGTCCCTAGAGGCTTTCCCACGAGGCTTTCCCACAGGGCTGTGCCACGTGCCACTTTGGTGTGAGTCGATCCTCGGCGTGAAAGACGAGCCGGTGAAGGGAAAAGAGTTTCCTCTGGAATGGACTGAGACATCTGGGGGACTCTTGGAATGGTGGCACGACCCTGGAGTTCCTCTCGCCGTTCCTATTGAGAGGGCCTCCTCTTGAGATGCGACGGGAACGCCGGGAACTCTTTCCCGACGAAGCAGGGAAAGGATTCCTCATCTCGAGCTACGAGGCGGAAACGGGGCTCCTCTGGAAGTGGGCGGGACCCTCGTGATTCCTCTCGAGTGGAGACGGGTATGTCGGGGAACTTCTTGATTTGCACCAAGGGTGTGAAGGACCCTTTCGAAGTTCCTGAGGGGAGGTGTGATCAGCCTCGAGACGCCTCAGCGGAAATGGGCCTCATCTCGCCTGGAGGGGAGAACCTCCTGGATTTTCTCGAGTTGCGGCAGGTCTTCTCGAGTTACGACGGGGACCTCATGGATCCGCTCTGGTGACCTCAGGAAAGGCCAGTCCCCATGCGAGTTGCCAGTGGGCCTCTCGGGATTCCTCTCCCGTCCATGCCGGGGCCTCAGTCCTTGTGTGGAGTCGGGGCCGGAACCTGAGGTTTCCTCTCCAGTGTTGCCATGGATCTTGGGGTGCTTCTGAGTCTCCCCAGGGGAGTCAGGCCTCGTCTCGAGTGGGGGCATGCACGTGCGCTTTCCTCCCGAGCTGCAGCAGTAGTGTCACGCTTCCTTTCACGTGGATCAAGGGATCTGTGTCTTTCCCTCGAGGCTGACCCTCGAGGCTTTCCCACGAGGCTTTCCCACAGGGCTGTGCCACGTGCCACCTTGGTGTGAGTCGATCCTCGGCGTGAAAGACGAGCCGGTGAAGGGAAAAGAGGTTCCTCTGGAATGGACTGAGACATCTGGGGGACTCTTGGAAAGGTGGCACGACCCTGGAGTTCCTCTCGCCGTTCCTGTTGAGAGGGCCTCCTCTTGAGATGCGACGGGAATGCCGGGAACTCTTTCCCGACGAAGCAGGGACAGGATCCCTCATCTCGAGCTACGAGGCCGAAACGGGGCTCCTCTGGATGTGGGCGGGACCCTCGTGATTCCTCTCGAGTGGAGACGGGTATGTCGGGGAACTTCTTGATTTGCACCAAGGGTGTGAAGGACCCTTTCGAAGTTCCAGAGGTGAGGTGTGATCAGCCTCGAGACGCCTCAGCAGAAATGGGCCTCATCTCGCCTGGAGGGGAGAACCTCCTGGATTTTCTCGAGTTGCGGCAGGTCTTCTCGAGTTACGACGGGGACCTCAGGGACCCGCTCTGGTGGCCTCAGGAAAGGCCAGTCCCCATGCGAGTTGCTAGTGGGCCTCTCGGGATTCCTCTCCCGTCCATGCTCGGGCCTCAGTCCTTGTGTGGAGTCGGGGCCGGAACCTGAGGATTCCTCTCCAGTGTTGCCATGGATCTTGGGGTGCTTCTGAGTCTCCCCAGGGGAGTCAGGCCTCGTCTCGAGTGGGGGCATGCACGTGCGCTTTCCTCCCGAGCTGCAGCAGTAGTGTCACGCTTCCTTTCACGTGGATCAAGGGATCTGTGGCTTTCCCTCGAGGCTGACCCTCGAGGCTTTCCCAGGAGGCTTTCCCACAGGGCTGTGCCACGTGCCACCTTGGTGTGAGTCGATCCTCGGCGTGAAAGACGAGCCGGTGAAGGGAAAAGAGGTTCCTCTGGAATGGACTGAGACATCTGGGGGACTCTTGGAAAGGTGGCACGACCCTGGAGTTCCTCTCGCCGTTCCTGTTGAGAGGGCCTCCTCTTGAGATGCGACGGGAACGCCGGGAACTCTTTCCCGACGAAGCAGGGACAGGATCCCTCATCTCGAGCTACGAGGCCGAAACGGGGCTCCTCTGGATGTGGGCGGGACCCTCGTGATTCCTCTCGAGTGGAGACGGGGATGTCGGGGAACTTCTTGATTTGCACCAAGGGTGTGAAGGACCCTTTCGAAGTTCCAGAGGTGAGGTGTGATCAGCCTCGAGACGCCTCAGCAGAAATGGGCCTCATCTCGCCTGGAGGGGAGAACCTCCTGGATTTTCTCGAGTTGCGGCAGGTCTTCTCGAGTTACGACGGGGACCTCAGGGACCCGCTCTGGTGGCCTCAGGAAAGGCCAGTCCCCATGCGAGTTGCTAGTGGGCCTCTCGGGATTCCTCTCCCGTCCATGCTGGGGCCTCAGTCCTTGTGTGGAGTCGGGGCCGGAACCTGAGGATTCCTCTCCAGTGTTACCATGGATCTTGGGGTGCTTCTGAGTCTCCCCAGGGGAGTCAGGCCTCGTCTCGAGTGGGGGCATCCACGAGAGCTTTCCTCCCGAGGTGCAGCAGTAGTGTCACGCTTCCTGTCACGTGGATCAAGGGATCTGTGGCTTTCCCTCGAGGCTGTCCCTCGAGGTTTTCCCACGAGGCTTTCCCACAGGGCTGTGCCACGTGCCACGTTGGTGTGAGTCGATCCTCGGCGTGAAAGACGAGCCGGTGAAGGGAAAAGAGGTTCCTCTGGAATGGACTGAGACATCTGGGGGACTCTTGGAATGGTGGCACGACCCTGGAGTTCCTCTCGCCGTTCCTGTTGAGAGGGCCTCCTCATGAGATGCGACGGGAACGCCGGGAACTCTTTCCCGACGAAGCAGGGACAGGATCCCTCATCTCGAGCTACGAGACGGAAACGGGGCTCCTCTGGATGTGGGCGGGACCCTCGTGATTCCTCTCGAGTGGAGACGGGTATGTCGGGGAACTTCTTGATTTGCACCAAGGGTGTGAAGGACCCTTTCGAAGTTCCAGAGGGGAGGTGTGATCAGCCTCGAGACGCCTCAGCGGAAATGGGCCTCATCTCGCCTGGAGGGGAGAACCTCCTGGATTTTCTCGAGTTGCGGCAGGTCTTCTCGAGTTACGACGGGGACCTCAGGGACCCGCTCTGGTGGCCTCAGGAAAGGCCAGTCCCCAGGCGAGTTGCTAGGGGGCCTCTCGGGATTCCTCTCCCGTCCATGCCGGGGCCTCAGTCCTTGTGTGGAGTCGGGGCCGGAACCTGAGGATTCCTCTCCAGTGTTGCCATGGATCTTGGGGTGCTTCTGAGTCTCCCCAGGGGAGTCAGGCCTCGTCTCGAGTGGGGGCATGCACGTGCGCTTTCCTCCCGAGCTGCAGCAGTAGTGTCACGCTTCCTTTCACGTGGATCAAGGGATCTGTGGCTTTCCCTCGAGGCTGTCCCTCGAGGCTTTCCCACGAGGCTTTCCCACAGGGCTGTGCCACGTGCCACCCCGGTGTGAGTCGATCCTCGGCGTGAATGACGAGCCGGTTAAGGGAAAAGAGGTTCCTCTGGAATGGACTGAGACATCTGGGGGACTCTTGGAATGGTGGCACGACCCTGGAGTTCCTCTCGCCGTTCCTGTTGAGAGGGCCTCCTCTTGAGATGCGACGGGAACGCCGGGAACTCTTTCCCGACGAAGCAGGGAAAGGATCCCTCATCTCGAGCTACGAGGCCGAAACGGGGCTCCTCTGGATGTGGGGGGGACCCTCGTGATTCCTCTCGAGTGGAGACGGGTATGTCGGAGAACTTCTTGATTTGCACCAAGGGTGTGAAGGACCCTTTCGAAGTTCCAGAGTGTAGTTGTAATCAGCCTCGAGACGCCTCAGCCGAAATGGGCCTCATCTCGCCTGGAGGGGAGAACCTCCTGGATTTTCTCGAGTTGCGGCAGGTCTTCTTGAGTTACGACGGGGACCTCAGGGACCCGCTCTGGTGGCCTCAGGAAAGGCCAGTCCCCAGGCGAGTTGCTAGGGGGCCTCTCGGGATTCCTCTCCCGTCCATGCCGGGGCCTCAGTCCTTGTGTGGAGTCGGGGCCGGAACCTGAGGATTCCTCTCCAGTGTTGCCATGGATCTTGGGGTGCTTCTGAGTCTCCCCAGGGGAGTCAGGCCTCGTCTCGAGTGGGGGCATGCACGTGCGTTTTCCTCCCGAGCTGCAGCAGTAGTGTCACGCTTCCTGTCACGTGGATCAAGGGATCTGTGGCTTTCCCTCGAGGCTGACCCTCGAGGCTTTCCCACGAGGCTTTCCCACAGGGCTGTGCCACGTGCCACCTTGCTGTGAGTCGATCCTCGGCGTGAAAGACGAGCCGGTGAAGGGAAAAGAGGTTCCTCTGGAATGGACTGAGACATCTGGGGGACTCTTGGAAAGGTGGCACGACCCTGGAGTTCCTCTCGCCGTTCCTGTTGAGATTGCCTCCTCTTGAGATGCGACGGGAACGCCGGGAACTCTTTCCCGACGAAGCAGGGAAAGGATCCCTCATCTCGAGCTACGAGGCGGAAACGGGGCTCGTCTGGATGTGGGCGGGACCCTCGTGATTCCTCTCGAGTGGAGACGGGTATGGCGGGGAACTTCTTGATTTGCACCAAGGGTGTGAAGGACCCTTTCGAAGTTCCAGAGGTGAGGTGTGATCAGCCTCGAGACGCCTCAGCGGAAATGGGCCTCATCTCGCCTGGAGGGGAGAACCTCCTGGATTTTCTCGAGTTGCGGCAGGTCTTCTCGAGTTACGACGGGGACCTCAGGGACCCGCTCTGGTGGACTCAGGAAAGGCCAGTCCCCATGCGAGTTGCTAGGGGACCTCTCGGGATTCCTCTCCCGTCCATGCCGGGGCCTCAGTCCTTGTGTGGAGTCGGGGCCGGAAACTGAGGATTCCTCTCCAGTGTTGCCATGGATCTTGGGGTGCTTCTGAGTCTCCCCAGGGGAGTCAGGCCTCGTCTCGAGTGGGGGCATGCACGTGCGCTTTCCTCCCGAGCTGCAGCAGTACTGTCACGCTTCCTTTCACGTGGATCAAGGGATCTGTGGCTTTCCCTCGAGGCTGTCCCTCGAGGCTTTCCCACGAGGCTTTCCCACAGGGCTGTGCCACGTGCCACCTTGGTGTGAGTCGATCCTCGGCGTGAATGACGAGCCGGTGAAGGGAAAAGAGGTTCCTCTGGAATGGACTGAGACATCTGGGCGACTCTTGGAATGGTGGCACGACTCTGGAGTTCCTCTCGCCGTTCCTGTTGAGAGGGCCTCCTCTTGAGATGCGACGGGAACGCCGGGAACTCTTTCCCGACGAAGCAGGGAAAGGATCCCTCATCTCGAGCTACGAGGCGGAAACGGGGCTCCTCTGGATGTGGGCGGGACCCTCGTGATTCCTCTCGAGTGGAAACGGGTATGTCGGAGAACTTCTTGATTTGCACCAAGGGTGTGAAGGACCCTTTCGAAGTTCCAGAGGGGAGGTGTAATCAGCCTCGAGACGCCTCAGCGGAAATGGGCCTCATCTCGCCTGGAGGGGAGAACCTCCTGGATTTTCTCGAGTTGCGGCAGGTCTTCTTGAGTTACGACGGGGACCTCAGGGACCCGCTCTGGTGGCCTCAGGAAAGGCCAGTCCCCATGCGAGTTGCTAGGGGGCCTCTCGGGATTCCTCTCCCGTCCATGCCGGGGCCTCAGTCCTTGTGTGGAGTCGGGGCCGGAACCTGAGGATTCCTCTCCAGTGTTGCCATGGATCTTGGGGTGCTTCTGAGTCTCCCCAGGGGAGTCA
Organism: Budorcas taxicolor; assembly: GCF_023091745.1. Classification (NCBI taxonomy): domain Eukaryota; kingdom Metazoa; phylum Chordata; class Mammalia; order Artiodactyla; family Bovidae; genus Budorcas; species Budorcas taxicolor. Next base: position 64,654 of record NW_026292074.1, on the reverse strand, counting down.
GGCCTCGTCTCGAGTGGGGGCATGCACGTGCGTTTTCCTCCCGAGCTGCAGCAGTAGTGTCACGCTTCCTGTCACGTGGATCAAGGGATCTGTGGCTTTCCCTCGAGGCTGACCCTCGAGGCTTTCCCACGAGGCTTTCCCACAGGGATGTGCCACGTGCCACCTTGGTGTGAGTCGATCCTCGGCGTGAATGACGAGCCGGTGAAGGGAAAAGAGGTTCCTCTGGAATGGACTGAGACATCTGGGGGACTCTTGGAATGGTGGCACGACCCTGGAGTTCCTCTCGCCGTTCCTGTTGAGAGGGCCTCCTCTTGAGATGCGACGGAAACGCCAGGAACTCTTTCCCGACGAAGCAGGGAAAGGATCCCTCATCTCGAGCTACGAGGCGGAAACGGGGCTCCTCTGGATGTGGGCGGGACCCTCGTGATTCCTCTCGAGTGGAGACGGGTATGTCGGAGAACTTCTTAATTTGCACCAAGGGTGTGAAGGACCCTTTCGAAGTTCCAGAGGGGAGGTGTAATCAGCCTCGAGACGCCTCAGCGGAAATGGGCCTCATCTCGCCTGGAGGGGAGAACCTCCTGGATTTTCTCGAGTTGCAGCAGGTCTTCTTGAGTTACGTCGGGGACCTCAGGGACCCGCTTTGGTGGACTCAGAAAAGGCCAGTCCCCATGCGAGTTGCTAGGGGACCTCTCGGGATTCCTCTCCCGTCCATGCCGGGGCCTCAGTCCTTGTGTGGAGTCGGGGCCGGAACCTGAGGATTCCTCTCCAGTGTTGCCATGGATCTTGGGGTGCTTCTGAGTCTCCCCAGGGGAGTCAGGCCTCGTCTCGAGTGGGGGCATGCACGTGCGTTTTCCTCCCGAGCTGCAGCAGTACTGTCACGCTTCCTTTCACGTGGAGCAAGGGATCTGTGGCTTTCCCTCGAGGCTGACCCTCGAGGCTTTCCCAGGAGGCTTTCCCACAGGGCTGTGCCACGTGCCACCTTGGTGTGAGTCGATCCTCGGCGTGAAAGACGAGCCGGTGAAGGGAAAAGAGGTTCCTCTGGAATGGACTGAGACATCTGGGGGACTCTTGGAAAGGTGGCACGTCCCTGGAGTTCCTCTCGCCGTTCCTGTTGAGAGGGCCTCCTCTTGAGATGCGACGGGAACGCCGGGAACTCTTTCCCGACGAAGCAGGGAAAGGATCCCTCATCTCGAGCTATGAGGCCGAAACGGGGCTCCTCTGGATGTGGGCGGGACCCTCGTGATTCCTCTCGAGTGGAGACGGGTATGTCGGAGAACTTCTTGATTTGCACCAAGGGTGTGAAGGACCCTTTCGAAGTTCCAGAGGGGAGGTGTAATCAGCCTCGATACGCCTCAGCGGAAATGGGCCTCATCTCGCCTGGAGGGGAGAACCTCCTGGATTTTCTCGAGTTGCGGCAGGTCTTCTCGAGTTACGACGGGGACCTCAGGGACCCGCTCTGGTGGCCTCAGGAAAGGCCAGTCCCCATGCGAGTTGCTAGGGGACCTCTCGGGATTCCTCTCCCGTCCATGCCGGGGCCTCAGTCCTTGTGTGGAGTCGGGGCCGGAACCTGAGGATTCCTCTCCATTGTTGCCATGGATCTTGGGGTGCTTCTGAGTCTCCCCAGGGGAGTCAGGCCTCGTCTCGAGTGGGGGCATGCACGTGCGCTTTCCTCCCGAGCTGCAGCAGTAGTGTCACGCTTCCTGTCACGTGGATCAAGGGATCTGTGGCTTTCCCACGAGGCTTTCCCACAGGGCTGTGCCACGTGCCACCTTGGTGTGAGTCGATCCTCGGCGTGAAAGACGAGCCGGTGAAGGGACAAGAGTTTCCTCTGGAATGGACTGAGACATCTGGGGGACTCTTGGAATGGTGGCAGGACCCTGGAGTTCCTCTCGCCGTTCCTGTTGAGAGGGCCTCCTCTTGAGATGCGACGGGAACGCCGGGAACTCTTTCCCGACGAAGCAGGGAAAGGATCCCTCATCTCGAGCTCCGAGGCGGAAACGGGGCTCCTCTGGATGTGGGCGGGACCCTCGTGATTCCTCTCGAGTGGAGACGGGTATGTCGGGGAACTTCTTGATTTGCACCAAGGGTGTGAAGGACCCTTTCAAAGTTCCAGAGGGGAGGTGTGATCAGCCTCGAGACGCCTCAGCGGAAATGGGCCTCATCTCGCCTGGAGGGGAGAACCTCCTGGATTTTCTCGAGTTGCGGCAGGTCTTCTCGAGTTACGACGGGGACCTCAGGGACCCGTTCTGGTGGCCTCAGGAAAGGCCAGTCCCCATGCGAGTTGCTAGGGGACCTCTCGGGATTCCTCTCCCGTCCATGCCGGGGCCTCAGTCCTTGTGTGGAGTCGGGGCCGGAACCTGAGGATTCCTCTCCAGTGTTGCCATGGATCTTGGGGTGCTTCTGAGTCTCCCCAGGGGAGTCAGGCCTCGTCTCGAGTGGGAGCATGCACGTGCGTTTTCCTCCCGAGCTGCAGCAGTAGTGTCACGCTTCCTGTCACGTGGATCAAGGGATCTGTGGCTTTCCCTTGAGGCTGTCCCTCGAGGCTTTCCCACGAGGCTTTCCCACAGGGCTGTGCCACGTGCCACCTTGGTGTGAGTCGATCCTCGGCGTGAAAGACGAGCCGGTGAAGGGAAAAGAGGTTCCTCTGGAATGGACTGAGACATCTGGGGGACTCTTGGAATGGTGGCACGACCCAGGAGTTCCTCTCGCCGTTCCTCTTGAGAGGGCCTCCTCTTGAGATGCGACGGGAACGCCGGGAACTCTTTCCCGACGAAGCAAGGAAAGGATCCCTCATCTCGAGCTACGAGGCGGAAACGGGGCTCCTCTGGATGTGGGCGGGACCCTCGTGATTCCTCTCGAGTGGAGACGGGTATGTCGGGGAACTTCTTGATTTGCACCAAGGGTGTGAAGGACCCTTTCAAAGTTCCAGAGGGGAGGTGTGATCAGCCTCGAGACGCCTCAGCGGAAATGGGCCTCATCTCGCCTGGAGGGGAGAACCTCCTGGATTTTCTCGAGTTGCGGCAGGTCTTCTCGAGTTACGACGGGGACCTCAGGGACCCGCTCTGGTGGCCTCAGGAAAGGCCAGTCCCCATGCGAGTTGCTAGGGGACCTCTCGGGATTCCTCTCCCGTCCATGCCGGGGCCTCAGTCCTTGTGTGGAGTCGGGGCCGGAACCTGAGGATTCCTCTCCATTGTTGCCATGGATCTTGGGGTGCTTCTGAGTCTCCCCAGGGGAGTCAGGCCTCGTCTCGAGTGGGGGCATGCACGTGCGCTTTCCTCCCGAGCTGCAGCAGTAGTGTCACGCTTCCTGTCACGTGGATCAAGGGATCTGTGGCTTTCCCACGAGGCTTTCCCACAGGGCTGTGCCACGTGCCACCTTGGTGTGAGTCGATCCTCGGCGTGAAAGACGAGCCGGTGAAGGGAAAAGAGGTTCCTCTGGAATGGACTGAGACATCTGGGGGACTCTTGGAATGGTGGCACGACCCTGGAGTTCCTCTCGCCGTTCCTGTTGAGAGGGCCTCCTCTTGAGATGCGACGGGAACGCCGGGAACTCTTTCCCGACGAAGCAGGGAAAGGATCCCTCATCTCGAGTTACGAGGCGGAAACGGGGCTCCTCTGGAGGTGGGCGGGACCCTCGCGGTTCCTCTCGAGTGGAGATGGCTAGGTCGGGGAACTTCTTGATTTGCACCAAGGGTGTGAAGGACCCTTTCGAAGTTCCAGAGGTGAGGTGTGATCAGCCTCGAGACGCCTCAGCGGAAATGGGCCTCATCTCGCCTGGAGGGGAGAACCTCCTGGATTTTCTCGAGTTGCGGCAGGTCTTCTCGAGTTACGACGGGGACATCAGGGACCCGCTCTGGTGGCCTCAGGAAAGGCCAGTCCCCATGCGAGTGCTAGGGGACCTCTCGGGATTCCTCTCCCGTCCATGCCGGGGCCTCAGTCCTTGTGTGGAGTCGGGGCCGGAACCTGAGGATTCCTCTCCAGTGTTGCCATGGATCTTGGGGTGCTTCTGAGTCTCCCGAGGGGAGTCAGGCCTCGTCTCGAGTGGGGGCATGCACGTGCGCTTTCCTCCCGAGCTGCAGCAGTAGTGTCACGCTTCCTGTCACGTGAATCAAGGGATCTGTGGCTTTCCCTCGAGGCTGTCCCTCGAGGCTTTCCCACGAGGCTTTCCCACAGGGCTGTGCCACATGCCACCTTGGTGTGAGTCGATCCTCGGCGTGAAAGACGAGCCGGTGAAGGGAAAAGAGGTTCCTCTGGAATGGACTGAGACTTCTGGGGGACTCTTGGAATTGTGGCACGACCCTGGAGTTCCTCTCGCCATTCCTATTTAGAGGGCCTCCTCTTGAGGTGCGACGGGAAAGCCGGGCACTCTTTCCCGACGAAGCAGGGAAAGGATCCCTCATCTCGATCTGCGAGGCGGAAACGGGGCTCCTCTGGATGTGGGCGGGACCCACGTGTTTCCTCTCGAGTGGAGACGGGTATGTCCGGGAACTTCTTGTTTTGCACCAAGGTTGTGAAGGACCCTTTCGAAGTTCCAGAGGTGAGGTGTGATCACCCTCGAGACGCCTCAGCGGAAATGGGCCTCATCTCGCCTGGAGGGGAGAACCTCCTGGATTTTCTCGAGTTGCGGCAGGTCTTCTCGAGTTACGACGGGGACCTCAGGGACCCGCTCTGGTGGCCTCAGGAAAGGCCAGTCCCCATGCGAGTTGCTAGGGGACCTCTCGGGATTCCTCTCCCGTCCATGCCGGGGCCTCAGTCCTTGTGTGGAGTCTGGGCCGGAACCTGAGGATTCCTCTCCAGTGTTGCCATGGATCTTGGGGTGCTTCTGAGTCTCCCCAGGGGAGTCAGGCCTCGTCTCGAGTGGGGGCATGCAAGTGCGCTTTCCTCCCGAGCTGCAGCAGTAGTGTCACGCTTCCTGTCACGTGGGTCAAGGGATCTGTTGCTTTCTCTCGAGGCTGTCCCTCGAGGCTTTCCCACGAGGCTTTCCCACAGGGCTGTGCCACGTGCCACCTTGGTGTGAGTCGATCCTCGGCGTGAAAGACGAGCCGGTGAAGGGAAAAGAGGTTCCCTTGGAATGGACTGAGACATCTGGGGGACTCTTGGAATGGTGGCACGACCCTGGAGTTCCTCTCGCCGTTCCTGTTGAGAGGGCCTCCTCTTGAGATGCGACGGGAACGCCGGGAACTCTTTCCCGACGAAGCAGGGAAAGGATCCCTCATCTCGAGCTCCGAGGCGGAAACGGGGCTCCTCTGGATGTGGGCGGGACCCTCGTGATTCTTCTCGAGGGGAGACGGGTATGTCGGGGAACTTCTTGATTTGCACCAAGGGCGTGAAGGACCCTTTCGAAGTTTCAGAGGTGAGGTGTGATCAGCCTCGAGACGCCTCAGCGGAAATGGGCCTCATCTCGCCTGGAGGGGAGAACCTCCTGGATTTTCTCGAGTTGCGGCAGGTTTTCTCGAGTTACGACGGGGACCTCAGGGACCCGCTCTGGTGGCCTAAAGAAAGGCCAGTCCCCGTGCGAGTTGCTAGGGGCCATCTCGGGATTCCTCTCCCGTCCATGCCGGGGCCTAAGACCTTGTGTGGAGTCGGGGCCAAACCTGAGGATTCCTCTCCAGTGTTGCCATGGATCTTGGGGTGCTTCTGAGTCTCCCCAGGGGAGTCAGGCCCTGTCTCGAGGGGGGGCATCCACGTGCGCTTCCCTCCCGTGCTGCAGCAGTAGTGTCACGCTTCCTGTCATGTGGATCAAGGGATCTGTGGCTTTCCCTCGAGGCTTTCCCACGAGGCTTTCCCACAGGGCTGTGCCACGTGCCACCTTGGTGTGAGTCGATCCTCGGCGTGAAAGACGAGCCGGTGAAGGGAAAAAAGGTTCCTCTGGAATGGACTGAGACATCTGGGGGACTCATGGAATGGTGGCACGACCCTGGAGTTCCTCTCGCCGTTCCTGTTGAGAGGGCCTCCTCTTGAGATGCGACGGGAATGCCGGAAACTCTTTCCCGACGAAGCAGGGAAAGGATCCTTCATCTCGATCTACGAGGCGGAAACGGGGCTCCTCTGGATGTGGGCGGGACCCACGTGTTTCCTCTCGAGTGGAGACGGGTATGTCGGGGAACTTCTTGATTTGCACCAAGGTTGTGAAGGACCCTTTCCAAGTTCCAGAGGTGAGGTGTGATCAGCCTCGAGACGCCTCAGCGGAAATGGGCCTCATCTCGCCTGGAGGGGAGAACCTCCTGGATTTTCTCGAGTTGCGGCAGGTCTTCTCGAGTTACGACGGGGACCTCAGGGACCCGCTCTGGTGGCCTCAGTAAAGGCCAGTCCCCATGCGAGTTGCTAGGGGACCTCTCGGGATTCCTCTCCCGTCCATGCCGTGGCCCCAGTCCTTGTGTGGAGTCTGGGCCGGAACCTGAGGATTCCTCTCCAGTGTTGCCATGGATCTTGGGGTGCTTCTGAGTCTCCCCAGGGGAGTCAGGCCTCGTCTCGAGTGGGGGCATGCACGTGCGCTTTCCTCCCGAGCGGCAGCAGTAGTGTCACGCTTCCTGTCACGTGGATCAAGGGATCTGTGGCTTTCCCTCGAGGTTGTCCCTCGAGGCTTACCCACACGGCTGTGCCAAGTGCCACCTTGGTGTGAGTCGATCCTCGGCGTGAAAGACGAGCCGGTGAAGGGAAAAGAGGTTCCTCTGGAATGGACTGATACATCTGGGGGACTCTTGGAATGGTGGCACGACCCTGGAGTTCCTCTCGCCGTTCCTGTTGAGAGGGCCTCCTCTTGAGATGTGACGGAAACGCCGGGAACTCTTTCCCGACGAAGCAGGTAAAGGATCCCTAATCTCGAGCTACGAGGCGGAAACGGGGCTCCTCTGGATGTGGGCGGGACCCTCGTGATTCCTCTCGAGGGGAGACGGGTATGTCGGGGAACTTCGTGATTTGCACCAAGGGTGTGAAGGACCCTTTCGAAGTTCCAGATGTGAGGTGTGATCAGCCTCGAGACGCCTCAGCGGAAATGGGCCTCATCTCGCCTGGAGGGGAGAACCTCCTGGATTTTCTCGAGTTGCGGCAGGTCTTCTCGAGTTACGACGGGGACCTCAGGGAGCCGCTCTGGTGGCCTTAAGAAAGGCCAGTCCCCGTGCGAGTTGCTACGGGACCACTCGGGATTCATCCCCCGTCCATGCCAGGGCCTCAGTCCTTGTGTGGAGTCGGGGCCGGAACCTGAGGATTCCTCTCCAGTGTTGCCATGGATCTTGGGGTGCTTCTGAGTCTCTCCAGGGGAGTCAGGCCTCGTCTCGAGGGGGGCATGCACGTGCGCTTTCCTCCCGAGCTGCAGCAGTAGTGTCACGCTTCCTGTCACGTGGATCAAGGGATCTGTGGATTTCCCTCGAGGCTGTCCCTCGAGGCTTTCCCACGAGGCTTTCCCACAGGGCTGTGCCACGTGCCACCTTGGTGTGAGTCGATCCTCGGCGTGAAAGACGAGCCGGTGAAGGGAAAAAAGGTTCCTCTGGAATGGACTGAGACATCTGGGGGACTCATGGAATGGTGGCACGACCCTGGAGTTCCTCTCGCCGTTCCTGTTGAGAGTGCCTCCTCTTGAGATGCGACGGGAATGCCGGAAACTCTTTCCCGACGAAGCAGGGAAAGGATCCTTCATCTCGATCTACGAGGCGGAAACGGGGCTCCTCTGGATGTGGGCGGGACCCACGTGTTTCCTCTCGAGTGGAGACGGGTATGTCGGGGACCTTCTTGATTTGCACCAAGGTTGTGAAGGACCCTTTTGAAGTTCCAGAGGTGAGGTGTGATCAGCCTCGAGACGCCTCAGCGGAAATGGGCCTCATCTCGCCTAGAGGGGAGAACCTCCTGGATTTTCTCGAGTTGCGGCAGGTCTTCTCGAGTTACGACGGGGACCTCAGGGACCCGCTCTGGTGGCCTCAGGAAAGGCCAGTCCCCATGCGAGTTGCTAGGGGACCTCTCGGGATTCCTCTCCCGTCCATGCCGGGGCCTCAGTCCTTGTGTGGAGTCTGGGCCGGAACCTGAGGATTCCTCTCCAGTGTTGCCATGGATCTTGGGGTGCTTCTGAGTCTCCCCAGGGGAGTCAGGCCTCGTCTCGAGTGGGGGCATGCACGTTCGCTTTCCTCCCGAACTGCAGCAGTAGTGTCACGCTTCCTGTCACGTGGATCAAGGGATCTGTTGCTTTCCCTCGAGGCTGTCCCTCGAGGCTTTCCCACGAGGCTTTCCCACAGGGCTGTGCCACGTGCCACGTTGGTGTGAGTCGATCCTCGGCGTGTAAGACGTGCCGGTGAAGGGAAAAGAAGTTCCTCCGGAATGGACTGAGACATCTGGGGGACTCTTGGAATGGTGGCACGACCCAGGAGTTCCTCTCGCCGTTCCTGTTGAGACGGCCTCCTCTTGAGATGCGACGGGAACGCCGGGAACTCTTTCCTGACGAAGCAGGGAAAGGATCCCTCATCTCGAGCTACGAGGCGGAAACGGGGCTCCTCTGGATGTGGACGGGACCCTCGTGATTCCTCTCGAGGGGAGACGGGTATGTCGGGGAACTTCTTGATTTGCACCAAGGGTGTGAAGGACCCTTTCGAAGTTCCAGAGGTGAGGTGTGATCAGCCTCGAGACGCCTCAGCGGAAATGGGCCTCATCTCGCCTGGAGCGGAGAACCTCCTGGATTTTCTAGAGTTGCGGCAGGTCTCCTCGAGTTAGGACGGGGACCTCAGGGACCCGCTCTGGTGGCCTCAGGAAAGGCCAGTCCCCATGCGAGTTGCTAGGGTACCTCTCGGGATTCCTCTCCCGTCCATGCCGGGGCCTCAGTCCTTGTGTGGAGTCGGGGCCGGAACCTGAGGATTCCTCTCCAGTGTTGCCATGGATCTTGGGGTGCTTCTGAGTCTCCCCAGGGGAGTCAGGCCTCGTCTCGAGTGGGGGCATGCACGTGCGCTTCCCTTCCGATCTGCAGCAGAAGGGTCACGCTTCCTGTCACGTGGATCAAGGGATCTGTGGCTTTCCCTCGAGGCTTTCCCTCGAGGCTTTCCCACAGGGCTGTGCCACGTGCCACCTTGGTGTGAGTCGATCCTCGGCGTGAAAGACGAGCCGGTGAAGGGAAAAGAGGTTCCTCTGGAATGGACTGAGACATCTGGGGGACTCTTGGAATGGTGGCACGACCCTGGAGTTCCTCTCGCCGTTCCTGTTGAGAGGGCCTCCTCTTGAGATGCGACGGGAACGCCGGGAACTCTTTCCCGACGAAGCAGGGAAAGGATCCCTCATCTCGAGCTACGAGGTGGAAACGGGGCTCCTCTGGATGTGGGCGGGACCCTCGTGATTCCTCTCGAGTGGAGACGGCTAGGTCGGGGAACTTCTTGATTTGCACCAAGGGTGTGAAGGACCCTTTCGAAGTTCCAGAGGTGAGGTGTGATCAGCCTCGAGACGCCTCAGCGGAAATGGGCCTCATCTCGCCTGGAGGGGAGAACCTCCTGGATTTTCTCGAGTTGCGGCAGGTCTTCTCGAGTTACGACGGGGACCTCAGGGACCCGCTCTGGTGGCCTCAGGATAGGCCAGTCCCCGTGCGAGTTGCTAGGGGCCATATCGGGATTCCTCTCCCGTCAATGCCGGGGCCTAAGACCTTCTTTGGAGTCGGGGCCGAACCTGAGGATTCCTCTCCAGTGTTGCCATGGTTCTTGGGGTGCTTCTGAGTCTCCCGAGGGGAGTCAGGCCTCGACTCGAGTGTGGGCATCCACGTGCGCTTCCCTCCCGAGCTGCAGCAGTAGTGTCACGCTTCCTGTCACGTGGATCAAGGGATCTGTGGCTTTCCCTCGAGGCTTTCCCACGAGGCTTTCCCACAGGGCTGTGCCACGTGCCACCTTGGTGTGAGTCGATCCTCGGCGTCAAAGACGAGCCGGTGAAGGGAAAAGAGGTTCCTCTGGAATGGACTGAGACATCTGGGGGACTCTTGGAATGGTGGCACGACCCTGGAGTTCCTCTCGCCGTTCCTGTTGAGAGGGCCTCCTCTTGAGATGGGACGGGAACGCCGAGAACTCTTTCCTGACGAAGCAGGGAAAGGATCCCTCATCTCGAGCTACGAGGCGGAAACGGGGCTCCTCTGGATGTGGGCGGGACCCTCGTGTTTCCTCTCGAGTGGAGACGGGTATGTCGGGGAACTTCTTGATTTGCACCAAGGGTGTGAAGGACCCTTTCGAAGTTCCAGAGGTGAGGTGTGATCAGCCTCGAGACACCTCAGCGGAAATGGGCCTCATCTCGCCTGGAGGGGAGAACCTCCTGGATTTTCTCGAGATACGGCAGGTCTTCTCGAGTTACGACGGGGACCTCAGGGACCCGCTCTGGTGGCCTCAGGAAAGGCCAGTCCCCATGCGAGTTGCTACGGGACCACTTGGGATTCATCCCCCGTCCATGCCAGGGCCTCAGTCCTTGTGTGGAGTCGGGGCCGGAACCTGAGGATTCCTCTCCAGTGTTGCCATGGATCTTGGGGTGCTTCTGAGTCTCTCCAGGGGAGTCAGGCCTCGTCTCGAGGGGGGCATGCACGTGCGCTTTCCTCCCGAGCTGCAGCAGTAGTGTCACGCTTCCTGTCACGTGGATCAAGGGATCTGTGGATTTCCCTCGAGGCTGTCCCTCGAGGCTTTCCCACGAGGCTTTCCCACAGGGCTGTGCCACGTGCCACCTTGGTGTGAGTCGATCCTCGGCGTGAAAGACGAGCCGGTGAAGGGAAAAAAGGTTCCTCTGGAATGGACTGAGACATCTGGGGGACTCATGGAATGGTGGCACGACCCTGGAGTTCCTCTCGCCGTTCCTGTTGAGAGTGCCTCCTCTTGAGATGCGACGGGAATGCCGGAAACTCTTTCCCGACGAAGCAGGGAAAGGATCCTTCATCTCGATCTACGAGGCGGAAACGGGGCTCCTCTGGATGTGGGCGGGACCCACGTGTTTCCTCTCGAGTGGAGACGGGTATGTCGGGGACCTTCTTGATTTGCACCAAGGTTGTGAAGGACCCTTTTGAAGTTCCAGAGGTGAGGTGTGATCAGCCTCGAGACGCCTCAGCGGAAATGGGCCTCATCTCGCCTAGAGGGGAGAACCTCCTGGATTTTCTCGAGTTGCGGCAGGTCTTCTCGAGTTACGACGGGGACCTCAGGGACCCGCTCTGGTGGCCTCAGTAAAGGCCAGTCCCCATGCGAGTTGCTAGGGGACCTCTCGGGATTCCTCTCCCGTCCATGCCGGGGCCTCAGTCCTTGTGTGGAGTCTGGGCCGGAACCTGAGGATTCCTCTCCAGTGTTGCCATGGATCTTGGGGTGCTTCTGAGTCTCCCCAGGGGAGTCAGGCCTCGTCTCGAGTGGGGGCATGCACGTTCGCTTTCCTCCCGAACTGCAGCAGTAGTGTCACGCTTCCTGTCACGTGGATCAAGGGATCTGTTGCTTTCCCTCGAGGCTGTCCCTCGAGGCTTTCCCACGAGGCTTTCCCACAGGGCTGTGCCACGTGCCACGTTGGTGTGAGTCGATCCTCGGCGTGTAAGACGTGCCGGTGAAGGGAAAAGAAGTTCCTCCGGAATGGACTGAGACATCTGGGGGACTCTTGGAATGGTGGCACGACCCAGGAGTTCCTCTCGCCGTTCCTGTTGAGACGGCCTCCTCTTGAGATGCGACGGGAACGCCGGGAACTCTTTCCTGACGAAGCAGGGAAAGGATCCCTCATCTCGAGCTACGAGGCGGAAACGGGGCTCCTCTGGATGTGGACGGGACCCTCGTGATTCCTCTCGAGGGGAGACGGGTATGTCGGGGAACTTCTTGATTTGCACCAAGGGTGTGAAGGACCCTTTCGAAGTTCCAGAGGTGAGGTGTGATCAGCCTCGAGACGCCTCAGCGGAAATGGGCCTCATCTCGCCTGGAGCGGAGAACCTCCTGGATTTTCTAGAGTTGCGGCAGGTCTCCTCGAGTTAGGACGGGGACCTCAGGGACCCGCTCTGGTGGCCTCAGGAAAGGCCAGTCCCCATGCGAGTTGCTAGGGTACCTCTCGGGATTCCTCTCCCGTCCATGCCGGGGCCTCAGTCCTTGTGTGGAGTCGGGGCCGGAACCTGAGGATTCCTCTCCAGTGTTGCCATGGATCTTGGGGTGCTTCTGAGTCTCCCCAGGGGAGTCAGGCCTCGTCTCGAGTGGGGGCATGCACGTGCGCTTCCCTTCCGATCTGCAGCAGAAGGGTCACGCTTCCTGTCACGTGGATCAAGGGATCTGTGGCTTTCCCTCGAGGCTTTCCCTCGAGGCTTTCCCACAGGGCTGTGCCACGTGCCACCTTGGTGTGAGTCGATCCTCGGCGTGAAAGACGAGCCGGTGAAGGGAAAAGAGGTTCCTCTGGAATGGACTGATACATCTGGGGGACTCTTGGAATGGTGGCACGACCCTGGAGTTCCTCTCGCCGTTCCTGTTGAGAGGGCCTCCTCTTGAGATGTGACGGAAACGCCAGGAACTCTTTCCCGACGAAGCAGGTAAAGGATCCCTAATCTCGAGCTACGAGGCGGAAACGGGGCTCCTCTGGATGTGGGCGGGACCCTCGTGATTCCTCTCGAGGGGAGACGGGTATGTCGGGGAACTTCGTGATTTGCACCAAGGGTGTGAAGGACCCTTTCGAAGTTCCAGATGTGAGGTGTGATCAGCCTCGAGACGCCTCAGCGGAAATGGGCCTCATCTCGCCTGGAGGGGAGAACCTCCTGGATTTTCTCGAGTTGCGGCAGGTCTTCTCGAGTTACGACGGGGACCTCAGGGAGCCGCTCTGGTGGCCTTAAGAAAGGCCAGTCCCCGTGCGAGTTGCTAGGGGCCATATCGGGATTCCTCTCCCGTCAATGCCGGGGCCTAAGACCTTCTTTGGAGTCGGGGCCGAACCTGAGGATTCCTCTCCAGTGTTGCCATGGTTCTTGGGGTGCTTCTGAGTCTCCCGAGGGGAGTCAGGCCTCGACTCGAGTGTGGGCATCCACGTGCGCTTCCCTCCCGAGCTGCAGCAGTAGTGTCACGCTTCCTGTCACGTGGATCAAGGGATCTGTGGCTTTCCCTCGAGGCTTTCCCACGAGGCTTTCCCACAGGGCTGTGCCACGTGCCACCTTGGTGTGAGTCGATCCTCGGCGTCAAAGACGAGCCGGTGAAGGGAAAAGAGGTTCCTCTGGAATGGACTGAGACATCTGGGGGACTCTTGGAATGGTGGCACGACCCTGGAGTTCCTCTCGCCGTTCCTGTTGAGAGGGCCTCCTCTTGAGATGGGACGGGAACGCCGAGAACTCTTTCCTGACGAAGCAGGGAAAGGATCCCTCATCTCGAGCTACGAGGCGGAAACGGGGCTCCTCTGGATGTGGGCGGGACCCTCGTGTTTCCTCTCGAGTGGAGACGGGTATGTCGGGGAACTTCTTGATTTGCACCAAGGGTGTGAAGGACCCTTTCGAAGTTCCAGAGGTGAGGTGTGATCAGCCTCGAGACACCTCAGCGGAAATGGGCCTCATCTCGCCTGGAGGGGAGAACCTCCTGGATTTTCTCGAGATACGGCAGGTCTTCTCGAGTTACGACGGGGACCTCAGGGACCCGCTCTGGTGGCCTCAGGAAAGGCCAGTCCCCATGCGAGTTGCTACGGGACCACTCGGGATTCATTCCCCGTCCATGCCAGGGCCTCAGTCCTTGTGTGGAGTCGGGGCCGGAACCTGAGGATTCCTCTCCAGTGTTGCCATGGATCTTGGGGTGCTTCTGAGTCTCTCCAGGGGAGTCAGGCCTCGTCTCGAGGGGGGCATGCACGTGCGCTTTCCTCCCGAGCTGCAGCAGTAGTGTCACGCTTCCTGTCACGTGGATCAAGGGATCTGTGGATTTCCCTCGAGGCTGTCCCTCGAGGCTTTCCCACGAGGCTTTCCCACAGGGCTGTGCCACGTGCCACCTTGGTGTGAGTCGATCCTCGGCGTGAAAGACGAGCCGGTGAAGGGAAAAGAGGTTCCTCTGGAATGGACTGAGACATCTGGGGGACTCTTGGAATTGTGGCACGACCCTGGAGTTCCTCTCGCCGTTCCTGTTGAGAGGGCCTCCTCTTGAGGCGCGACGGGAAAGCCGGGAACTCTTTCCCGACGAAGCAGGGAAAGGATCCCTCATCTCGAGGTACGATGCGGAAACGGGGCTCCTCTGGATGTGGGCGGGACCCTCGTGATTCCTCTCGAGTGGAGACGGGTATGTCGGGGAACTTCTTGATTTGCACCAAGGGCGTGAAGGACCCTTTCGAAGTTCCAGAGGTGAGGTGTGATCAGCCTCGAGACGCCTCAGCGGAAATGGGCCTCATCTCGCCTGGAGGGGAGAACCTCCTGGATTTTCTCGTGTTGCGGCAGGTCTTCTCGAGTTACGACGGGGACCTCAGGGACCCGCTCTGGTGGCCTCAGGAAAGGCCAGTCCCCATGCGAGTTGCTAGGGGACCTCTCGGGATTCCTCTCCCGTCCATGCCGGGGCCTCAGTCCTTGTGTGGAGTCGGGGCCGGAACCTGAGGATTCCTCTCCAGTGTTGCCATGGATCTTGGGGTGCTTCTGAGTCTCCCCAGGGGAGTCAGGCCTCGTCTCGAGTGGGGGCATGCACGTGCGCTTTCCTCCCGAGCTGCAGCAGTAGTGTCACGCTTCCTGTCACGTGGATCAAGGGATCTGTGGCTTTCCCTCGAGGCTGTCCCTCGAGGCTTTCCCACGAGGCTTTCCCACAGGGCTGTGCTACGTGCCACCTTGGTGTGAGTCGCTCCTCGGCGTGAAAGACGAGCCGGTGAAGGGAAAAGAGGTTCCCTTGGAATGGACTGAGACATCTGGGGGACTCTTGGAATGGTGGCACGACCCTGGAGTTCCTCTCGCCGTTCCTGTTGAGAGGGCCTCCTCTTGAGATGCGACGGGAACGCCGGGAACTCTTTCCCGACGAAGCAGGGAAAGGATCCCTCATCTCGAGGTACGATGCGGAATCGGGGCTCCTCTGGATGTGGGCGGGACCCTCGTGATTCCTCTCGAGGGGAGACCGGTATGTCGGGGAACTTCTTGATTTGCACCAAGGGCGTGAAGGACCCTTTCGAAGTTCCAGAGGTGAGGTGTGATCAGCCTCGAGACGCCTCAGCGGAAATGGGCCTCATCTCGCCTGGAGGGGAGAACCTCCTGGATTTTCTCGAGTTGCGGCAGGTTTTCTCGAGTTACGACGGGGACTTCAGGGACCCGCTCTGGTGGCCTCAAGAAAGGCCAGTCCCCGTGCGAGTTGCTAGGGGCCATCTCGGGATTCCTCTCCCGTCCATGCCGGGGCCTAAGACCTTGTGTGCAATCGGGGCCGAACCTGAGGATTCCTCTCCAGTGTTGCCATGGATCTTGGGGTCCTTCTGAGTCTCCCCAGGGGAGTCAGGCCTCGTCTCGAGTGGGGGCATGCACGTGCGCTTTCCTCCCGAGCTGCAGCACTAGTGTCACGCTTCCTGTCACGTGGATCAAGGGATCTGTGGCTTTCCCTCGAGGTTGTCCCTCGAGGCTTACCCACACGGCTGTGCCACGTGCCACCTTGGTGTGAGTCGATCCTCGGCGTGAAAGACGAGCCGGTGAAGGGAAAAGAGGTTCCTCTGGAATGGACTGATACATCTGGGGGACTCTTGGAATGGTGGCACGACCCTGGAGTTCCTCTCGCCGTTCCTGTTGAGAGGGCCTCCTCTTGAGATGCGACGGAAACGCCGGGAACTCTTTCCCGACGAAGCAGGTAAAGGATCCCTCATCTCGAGCTACGAGGCGGAAACGGGGCTCCTCTGGATGTGGGCGGGACCCTCGTGATTCCTCTCGAGGGGAGACGGGTATGTCGGGGAACTTCTTGATTTGCACCAAGGGTGTGAAGGACCCTTTCGAAGTTCCAGATGTGAGGTGTGATCAGCCTCGAGACGCCTCAGCGGAAATGGGCCTCATCTCGCCTGGAGGGGAGAACCTCCTGCATTTTCTCAAGTTGCGGCAGGTCTTCTCGAGTTACGACGGGGACCTCAGGGAGCCGCTCTGGTGGCCTTAAGAAAGGCCAGTCCCCGTGCAAGTTGCTAGGGGCCATATCGGGATTCCTCTCCCGTCAATGCCGGGGCCTAAGACCTTCTTTGGAGTCGGGGCCGAACCTGAGGATTCCTCTCCAGTGTTGCCATGGTTCTTGGGGTGCTTCTGAGTCTCCCGAGGGGAGTCAGGCCTCGACTCGAGTGGGGGCATCCACGGGCGCTTCCCTCCCGTGCTGCAGCAGTAGTGTCACGCTTCCTGTCACGTGGATCAAGGGATCTGTGGCTTTCCCTCGAGGCTGTCCCTCGAGGCTTTCCCACAGGGCTGTGCCACGTGCCACCTTGGTGTGAGTCGATCCTCGGCGTCAAAGACGAGCCGGTGAAGGGAAAAGAGGTTCCTCTGGAATGGACTGAGACATCTGGGGGACTCTTGGAATGGTGGCACGAACCTGGAGTTCCTCTCCCCGTTCCTGTTGAGAGGGCCTCCTCTTGAGGTGCGACGGGAACGCCGGGAACTCTTTCCCGACGAAGCAGGGAAAGGATCCCTCATCTCGAGCTACGAGGCGGAAACGGGGCTCCTCTGGATATGGGCGGGACCCACGTGTTTCCTCTCGAGTGGAGACGGGTATGTCGGGGAACTTCTTGATTTGCACCAAGGGTGTGAAGGACCCTTTCGAAGTTCCAGAGGTGAGGTGTGATCAGCCTCGAGACGCCTCAGCGGAAATGGGCCTCATCTCGCCTGGAGGGGAGAACCTCCTGGATTTTCTCGAGTTGCGGCAGGTCTTCTCGAGTTACGACGGGGACCTCAGGGACCCGCTCTGGTGGCCTCAGGAAAGGCCAGTCCCCATGCGAGTTGCTAGGGGACTTCTCGGGATTCCTCTCCCGTCCATGCCGGGGCCTCAGTCCTTGTGTGGAGTCTGGGCCGGAACCTGAGGATTCCTCTCCAGTGTTGCCATGGATCTTGGGGTGCTTCTGAGTCTCCCCAGGGGAGTCAGGCCTCGTCTCGAGTGGGGGCATGCACGTGCGCTTTCCTCCCGAGCTGCAGCAGTAGTGTCACGCTTCCTGCCACGTGGATCAAGGGATCTGTTGCTTTCTCTCGAGGCTGTCCCTCGAGGTTTTCCCACGAGGCTTTCCCACAGGGCTGTGCCACGTGCCACCTTGGTGTGAGTCGATCCTCGGAGTGAAAGACGAGCCGGTGAAGGGAAAAGAGGTTCCTCTGGAATGGACTGAGACATCTGGGGGACTCTTGGAATTGTGGCACGACCCTGGAGTTCCTCTCGCCGTTCCTGTTGAGAGGGCCTCCTCTTGAGGCGCGACGGGAAAGCCGGGAACTCTTTCCCGACGAAGCAGGGAAACGATCCCTCATCTCGAGGTACGATGCGGAAACGGGGCTCCTCTGGATGTGGGCGGGACCCTCGTGATTCCTCTCGAGGGGAGACGGGTATGTCGGGGAACTTCTTGATTTGCACCAAGGGCGTGAAGGACCCTTTCGAAGTTCCAGAGGTGAGGTGTGATCAGCCTCGAGACGCCTCAGCGGAAATGGGCCTCATCTCGCCTGGAGGGGAGAACCTCCTGGATTTTCTCGAGTTGCGGCAGGTTTTCTCGAGTTACGACGGGGACTTCAGGGACCCGCTCTGGTGGCCTCAAGAAAGGCCAGTCCCCGTGCGAGTTGCTAGGGGCCATCTCGGGATTCCTCTCCCGTCCATGCCGGGGCCTAAGACCTTGTGTGGAGTCGGGGCCGAACCTGAGGATTCCTCTCCAGTGTTGCCATGGATCTTGGGGTGCTTCTGAGTCTCCCGAGGGGAGTCAGGCCCCGTCTCGAGTGGGGGCATCCACGTGCGCTTCCCTCCCGAGCTGCAACAATAGTGTCAAGTTTCCTGTCATGTGGATCAAGGGATCTGTGGCTTTCCCTCGAGGCTTTCACACGAGGCTTTCCCACAGGGCTGTGCCACGTGCGACCTTGTTGTGAGTCGATCCTCGGCGTGAAAGACGAGCCGGTGAAGGGAAAAGAGGTTCCTCTGGAATGGACTGAGACATCTGGGGGACTCTTGGAATTGTGGCACGACCCTGGAGTTCCTCTCGCCGTTCCTGTTGAGAGGGCCTCCTCTTGAGGCGCGACGGGAAAGCCGGGAACTCTTTCCCGACGAGGCAGGGAAAGGATCCCTCATCTCGAGCTACGAGGCGGAAACGGGGCTCCTCTGGATGTGGGCGGGACCCTCGTGATTCCTCTCGAGTGGAGACGGGTATGACGGGGAACTTCTTAATTTGCACCAAGGTTGTGAAGGACCCTTTCGAAGTTCCAGAGGTGAGGTGTGATCAGCCTCGAGACGCCTCAGCAGAAATGGGCCTCATCTCGCCTGGAGGGGAGAACCTCCTGGATTTTCTCGAGTTGCGGCAGGTCTTCTCGAGTTACGACGGGGACCTCAGGGACCCGCTCTGGTGGCCTCAGGAAAGGCCAGTCCCCATGCGAGTTGCTAGGGGACCTCTCGGGATTCCTCTCCCGTCCATGCCGGGGCCTCAGTCCTTGTGTGGAGTCTGGGCCGGAACCTGAGGATTCCTCTCCAGTGTTGCCATGGATCTTGGGGTGCTTCTGAGTCTCCCCAGGGGAGTCAGGCCTCGTCTCGAGTGGGGGCATGCACGTGCGCTTTCCTCCCGAGCTGCAGCAGTAGTGTCACGCTTCCTGTCACGTGGATCAAGGGATCTGTGGCTTTCCCTCGAGGCTGTCCCTCGAGGCTTTCCCACGAGGCTTTCCCACAGGGCTGTGCCACGTGCCACGTTGGTGTGAGTCGATCCTCGGCGTGTAAGACGTGCCGGTGAAGGGAAAAGAAGTTCCTCCGGAATGGACTGAGACATCTGGGGGACTCTTGGAATGGTGGCACGACCCAGGAGTTCCTCTCGCCGTTCCTGTTGAGAGGGCCTCCTCTTGAGATGCGACGGGAACGCCGGGAACTCTTTCCTGACGAAGCAGGGAAAGGATCCCTCATCTCGAGCTACGAGGCGGAAACGGGGCTCCTCTGGATGTGGACGGGACCCTCGTGATTCCTCTCGAGTGGAGACGGCTAGGTCGGGGAACTTCTTGATTTGCACCAAGGGTGTGAAGGACCCTTTCGAAGTTCCAGAGGTGAGGTGTTATCAGCCTCGAGACGCCTCAGCGGAAATGGGCCTCATCTCGCCTGGAGGGGAGAACCTCCTGGATTTTCTAGAGTTGCGGCAGGTCTCCTCGAGTTAGGACGGGGACCTCAGGGACCCGCTCTGGTGGCCTCAGGAAAGGCCAGTCCCCATGCGAGTTGCTAGGGGACCTCTCGGGATTCCTCTCCCGTCCATGCCGGGGCCTCAGTCTTGGTGTGGAGTCGGGGCCGGAACCTGAGGATTCCTCTCCAGTGTTGCCATGGATCTTGGGGTGCTTCTGAGTCTCCCCAGGGGAGTCAGGCCTCGTCTCGAGTGGGGGCATGCACGTGCGCTTCCCTTCCGATCTGCAGCAGAAGGGTCACGCTTCCTGTCACGTTGATGAAGGGATCTGTGGCTTTCCCTCGAGGCTGTCCCTCGAGGCTTTCCCACGAGGCTTTCCCACAGGGCTGTGCTACGTGCCACCTTGGTGTGAGTCGCTCCTCGGCGTGAAAGACGAGCCGGTGAAGGGAAAAGAGGTTCCCTTGGAATGGACTGAGACATCTGGGGGACTCTTGGAATGGTGGCTCGACCCTGGAGTTCCTCTCGCCGTTCCTGTTGAGAGGGCCTCCTCTTGAGATGCGACGGGAACGCCGGGAACTCTTTCCCGACGAAGCAGGGAAAGGATCCCTCATCTCGAGGTACGATGCGGAAACCGGGCTCCTCTGGATGTGGGCGGGACCCTCGTGATTCCTCTCGAGGGGAGACCGGTATGTCGGGGAACTTCTTGATTTGCACCAAGGGCGTGAAGGACCCTTTCGAAGTTCCAGAGGTGAGGTGTGATCAGCCTCGAGACGCCTCAGCGGAAATGGGCCTCATCTCGCCTGGAGGGGAGAACCTCCTGGATTTTCTCGAGTTGCGGCAGGTTTTCTCGAGTTACGACGGGGACTTCAGGGACCCGCTCTGGTGGCCTCAAGAAAGGCCAGTCCCCGTGCGAGTTGCTAGGGGCCATCTCGGGATTCCTCTCCCGTCCATGCCGGGGCCTAAGACCTTGTGTGGAATCGGGGCCGAACCTGAGGATTCCTCTCCAGTGTTGCCATGGATCTTGGGGTCCTTCTGAGTCTCCCCAGGGGAGTCAGGCCTCGTCTCGAGTGGGGGCATGCACGTGCGCTTTCCTCCCGAGCTGCAGCACTAGTGTCACGCTTCCTGTCACGTGGATCAAGGGATCTGTGGCTTTCCCTCGAGGTTGTCCCTCGAGGCTTACCCACACGGCTGTGCCACGTGCCACCTTGGTGTGAGTCGATCCTCGGCGTGAAAGACGAGCCGGTGAAGGGAAAAGAGGTTCCTCTGGAATGGACTGATACATCTGGGGGACTCTTGGAATGGTGGCACGACCCTGGAGTTCCTCTCGCCGTTCCTGTTGAGAGGGCCTCCTCTTGAGGCGCGACGGGAAAGCCGGGAACTCTTTCCCGACGAAGCAGGAAAAGGATCCCTCATCTCGAGCTACGAGGCGGAAACGGGGCTCCTCTGGATGTGGGCGGGACCCACGTGTTTACTCTCGAGTGGAGACGGGTATGACGGGGAACTTCTTAATTTGCACCAAGGTTGTGAAGGACCCTTTCGAAGTTCCAGAGGTGAGGTGTGATCAGCCTCGAGACGCCTCAGCGGAAATGGGCCTCATCTCGCCTGGAGGGGAGAACCTCCTGGATTTTCTCGAGTTGCGGCAGGTCTTCTCGAGTTACGACGGGGACCTCAGGGACCCGCTCTGGTGGCCTCAGGAAAGGCCAGTCCCCATGCGAGTTGCTAGGGGACCTCTCGGGATTCCTCTCCCGTCCATGCCGGGGCCTCAGTCCTTGTGTGGAGTCTGGGCCGGAACCTGAGGATTCCTCTCCAGTGTTGCCATGGATCTTGGGGTGCTTCTGAGTCTCCCGGCGGAGTCAGGCCTCGTCTCGAGTGGGGGCATGCACGTGCGCTTTCCTCCCGAGCTGCAGCAGTAGTGTCACGCTTCCTGTCACGTGGATCAAGGGATCTGTTGCTTTCCCTCGAGGCTGTCCCTCGAGGCTTTCCCACGAGGCTTTCCCACAGGGCTGTGCCACGTGCCACGTTGGTGTGATTCGATCCTCGGCGTGTAAGACGTGCCGGTGAAGGGAAAAGAAGTTCCTCCGGAATGGACTGAGACATCTGGGGGACTCTTGGAATGGTGGCACGACCCAGGAGTTCCTCTCGCCGTTCCTGTTGAGAGGGCCTCCTCTTGAGATGCGACGGGAACGCCGGGAACTCTTTCCTGACGAAGCAGGGAAAGGATCCCTCATCTCGAGCTACGAGGCGGAAACGGGGCTCCTCTGGATGTGGACGGGACCCTCGTGATTCCTCTCGAGGGGAGACGGGTATGTCGGGGAACTTCTTGATTTGCACCAAGGGTGTGAAGGACCCTTTCGAAGTTCCAGAGGTGAGGTGTTATCAGCCTCGAGACGCCTCAGCGGAAATGGGCCTCATCTCGCCTGGAGGGGAGAACCTCCTGGATTTTCTCGAGTTGCGGCAGGTCTCCTCGAGTTAGGACGGGGACCTCAGGGACCCGCTCTGGTGGCCTCAGGAAAGGCCAGTCCCCATGCGAGTTGCTAGGGTACCTCTCGGGATTCCTCTCCCGTCCATGCCGGGGCCTCAGTCCTTGTGTGGAGTCGGGGCCGGAACCTGAGGATTCCTCTTCAGTGTTGCCATGGATCTTGGGGTGCTTCTGAGTCTCCCCAGGGGAGTCAGGCCTCGTCTCGAGTGGGGCCATGCACGTGCGCTTTCCTCCCGAGCTGCAGCAGTAGTGTCACGCTTCCTGTCACGTGGGTCAAGGGATCTGTTGCTTTCTCTCGAGGCTGTCCCTCGAGGCTTTCCCACGAGGCTTTCCCACAGGGCTGTGCCACGTGCCACCTTGGTGTGAGTCGCTCCTCGGCGTGAAAGACGAGCCGGTGAAGGGAAAAGAGGTTCCCTTGGAATGGACTGAGACATCTGGTGGACTCTTGGAATGGTGGCACGACCCTGGAGTTCCTCTCGCCGTTCCTGTTGAGAGGGCCTCCTCTTGAGATGCGACGGGAACGCCGGGAACTCTTTCCCGACGAAGCAGGGAAAGGATCCCTCATCTCGAGCTACGAGGCGGAAACGGGGCTCCTCTGGATGTGGGCGGGACCCTCGTGATTCCTCTCGAGGGGAGACGGGTATGTCGGGGAACTTCTTGATTTGCACCAAGGGTGTGAAGGACCCTTTCGAAGTTCCAGAGGTGAGGTGTGATCAGCCTCGAGACGCCTCAGCGGAAATGGGCCTCATCTCGCCTGCAGGGGAGAACCTCCTGGATTTTCTCGTGTTGCGGCAGGTCTTCTCGAGTTACGACGGGGACCTCAGGGACCCGCTCTGGTGGCCTCAGGAAAGGCCAGTCCCCATGCGAGTTGCTAGGGGACCTCTCGGGATTCCTCTCCCGTCCATGCCGGGGCCTCAGTCCTTGTGTGGAGTCGGGGCTGGAACCTGAGGATTCCTCTCCAGTGTTGCCATGGATCTTGGGGTGCTTCTGTGTCTCCCCAGGGGAGTCAGGCCTCGTCTCGAGTGGGGGCATGCACGTGCGCTTTCCTCCCGAGCTGCAGCAGTAGTGTCACGCTTCCTGTCACGTGGATCAAGGGATCTGTGGCTTTCCCTCGAGGCTGTCCCTCGAGGCTTTCCCACGAGGCTTCCCCACAGGGCTGTGCCACGTGCCACCTTGGTGTGAGTCGATCCTCGGCGTGAAAGACGAGCCGGTGAAGGGAAAAGAGGATCCTCTGGAATGGACTGAGACATCTGGGGGACTCTTGGAATGGTGGCACGACCCTGGAGTTCCTCTCGCCGTTCCTGTTGAGAGGGCCTCCTCTTGAGATGCGACGGGAACGCCGGGAACTCTTTCCCGACGAAGCAGGGAAAGGATCCCTCATCTCGAGGTACGATGCGGAAACGGGGCTCCTCTGGATGTGGGCGGGACCCTCGTGATTCCTCTCGAGGGGAGACCGGTATGTCGGGGAACTTCTTGATTAGCACCAAGGGCGTGAAGGACCCTTTCGAAGTTCCAGAGGTGAGGTGTGATCAGCCTCGAGACGCCTCAGCGGAAATGGGCCTCATCTCGCCTGGAAGGGAGAACATCCTGGATTTTCTCGAGTTGCGGCAGGTTTTCTCGAGTTACGACGGGGACTTCAGGGACCCGCTCTGGTGGCCTCAAGAAAGGCCAGTCCCCGTGCGAGTTGCTAGGGGCCATCTCGGGATTCCTCTCCCGTCCATGCCGGGGCCTAAGACCTTGTGTGGAGTCGGGGCCGAACCTGAGGATTCCTCTCCAGTGTTGCCATGGATCTTGGGGTGCTTCTGAGTCTCCCCAGGGGAGTCA
The DNA here is from genome assembly GCF_023091745.1 of Budorcas taxicolor. Classification (NCBI taxonomy): domain Eukaryota; kingdom Metazoa; phylum Chordata; class Mammalia; order Artiodactyla; family Bovidae; genus Budorcas; species Budorcas taxicolor. The sequence goes on along the minus strand of NW_026292074.1, from coordinate 41,185 downwards.
GGCCCCGTCTCGAGTGGGGGCATCCACGTGCGCTTCCCTCCCGAGCTGCAGCAATAGTGTCACGCTTCCTGTCATGTGGATCAAGGGATCTGTGGCTTTCCCTCGAGGTTTTCCCACGAGGCTTTCCCACAGGGCTGTGCCACGTGCGACCTTGTTGTGAGTCGATCCTCGGCGTGAAAGACGAGCCGGTGAAGGGAAAAGAGGTTCCTCTGGAATGGACTGAGACATCTGGGGGACTCTTGGAATTGTGGCACGACCCTGGAGTTCCTCTCGCCGTTCCTGTTGAGAGGGCCTCCTCTTGAGGCGCGACGGGAAAGCCGGGAACTCTTTCCCGACGAAGCAGGGAAAGGATCCCTCATCTCGAGCTACGAGGCGGTAACGGGGCTCCTCTGGATGTGGGCGGGACCCACGTGTTTCCTCTCGAGTGGAGACGGGTATGACGGGGAACTTCTTAATTTGCACCAAGGTTGTGAAGGACCCTTTCGAAGTTCCAGAGGTGAGGTGTGATCAGCCTCGAGACGCCTCAGCGGAAATGGGCCTCATCTCGCCTGGAGGGGAGAACCTCCTGGATTTTCTCGAGTTGCGGCAGGTCTTCTCGAGTTACGACGGGGACCTCAGGGACCCGCTCTGGTGGCCTCAGGGAAGGCCAGTCCCCATGCGAGTTGCTAGGGGACCTCTCGGGATTCCTCTCCCGTCCATGCCGGGGCCTCAGTCCTTGTGTGGAGTCTGGGCCGGAACCTGAGGATTCCTCTCCAGTGTTGCCATGGATCTTGGGGTGCTTCTGAGTCTCCCCAGGGGAGTCAGGCCTCGTCTCGAGTGGGGGCATGCACGTGCGCTTTCCTCCCGAGCTGCAGCAGTAGTGTCACGCTTCCTGTCACGTGGATCAAGGGATCTGTTGCTTTCCCTCGAGGCTGTCCCTCGAGGCTTTCCCACGAGGCTTTCCCACAGGGCTGTGCCACGTGCCACCTTGGTGTGAGTCGATCCTCGGCGTGAAAGACGTGCTGGTGAAGGGAAAAGAGGTTCCTCTGGAATGGACTGAGACATCTGGGGGACTCTTGGAATGGTGGCACGACCCTGGAGTTCCTCTCGCCGTTCCTGTTGAGAGGGCCTCCTCTTGAGATGCGACGGGAACGCCGGGAACTCTTTCCTGACGAAGCAGGGAAAGGATCCCTCATCTCGAGCTACGAGGCGGAAACGGGGCTCCTCTGGATGTGGACGGGACCCTCGTGATTCCTCTCGAGTGGAGACGGGTATGTCGGGGAACTTCTTGATTTGCACCAAGGGTGTGAAGGACCCTTTCGAAGTTCCAGAGGTGAGGTGTGATCAGCCTCGAGACGCCTCAGCGGAAATGGGCCTCATCTCGCCTGGAGGGGAGAACCTCCTGGATTTTCTCGAGTTGCGGCAGGTCTTCTCCAGTTACGACGGGGACCTCAGGGACCCGCACTGGGGGCCTCAGGAAAGGCCAGTCCCCATGCGAGTTGCTAGGGTACCTCTCGGGATTCCTCTCCCGTCCATGCCGGGGCCTCAGTCCTTGTTTGGAGTCGGGGCCGGAACCTGAGGATTCCTCTCCAGTGTTGCCATGGATCTTGGGGTGCTTCTGAGTCTCCCCAGGGGAGTCAGGCCTCGTCTCGAGTGGGGGCATGCACGTGCGCTTTCCTCCCGAGCTGCAGCAGTAGTGTCACGCTTCCTGTCACGTGGATCAAGGGATCTGTGGCTTTCTCTCGAGGCTGTCCCTCGAGGCTTTCCCACGAGGCTTTCCCACAGGGCTGTGCCACGTGCCACCTTGGTGTGAGTCGCTCCTCGGCGTGAAAGACGAGCCGGTGAAGGGAAAAGAGGTTCCCTTGGAATGGACTGAGACATCTGGGGGACTCTTGGAATGGTGGCACGACCCTGGAGTTCCTCTCGCCGTTCCTGTTGAGAGGGCCTCCTCTTGAGATGCGACGGGAACGCCGGGAACTCTTTCCCGACGAAGCAGGGAAAGGATCCCTCATCTCGAGGTACGATGCGGAAACGGGGCTCCTCTGGATGTGGGCGGGACCCTCGTGATTCCTCTCGAGGGGAGACCGGTATGTCGGGGAACTTCTTGATTTGCACCAAGGGCGTGAAGGACCCTTTCGAAGTTCCAGAGGTGAGGTGTGATCAGCCACGAGACGCCTCAGCGGAAATGGGCCTCATCTCGCCTGGAGGGGATAACCTCCTGGATTTTCTCGAGTAGCGGCAGGTTTTCTCGAGTTACGACGGGGACTTCAGGGACCCGCTCTGGTGGCCTCAAGAAAGGCCAGTCCCCGTGCGAGTTGCTAGGGGCCATCTCGGGATTCCTCTCCCGTCCATGCCGGGGCCTAAGACCTTGTGTGGAGTCGGGGCCGAACCTGAGGATTCCTCTCCAGTGTTGCCATGGATCTTGGGGTGCTTCTGAGTCTCCCGAGGGGAGTCAGGCCCCGTCTCGAGTGGGGGCATCCACGTGCGCTTCCCTCCCGAGCTGCAGCAATAGTGTCACGCTTCCTGTCATGTGGATCAAGGGATCTGTGGCTTTCCCTCGAGGCTTTCCCACGAGGCTTTCCCACAGGGCTGTGCCACGTGCCACCTTGGTGTGAGTCGATCCTCGGCGTGAAAGACGAGCCGGTGAAGGGAAAAGAGGTTCCTCTGGAATGGATTGAGACATCTGGGGGACTCTTGGAATTGTGGCACGACCCTGGAGTTCCTCTCGCCGTTCCTGTTGAGAGGGCCTCCTCTTGAGGCGCGACGGGAAAGCCGGGAACTCTTTCCCGACGAAGCAGGAAAAGGATCCCTCATCTCGAGCTACGAGGCGGAAACGGGGCTCCTCTGGATTTGGGCGGGACCCACGTGTTTACTCTCGAGTGGAGACGGGTATGACGGGGAACTTCTTAATTTGCACCAAGGTTGTGAAGGACCCTTTCGAAGTTCCAGAGGTGAGGTGTGATCAGCCTCGAGACGCCTCAGCGGAAATGGGCCTCATCTCGCCTGGAGGGGAGAACCTCCTGGATTTTCTCGAGTTGCGGCAGGTCTTCTCGAGTTACGACGGGGACCTCAGGGACCCGCTCTGGTGGCCTCAGGAAAGGCCAGTCCCCATGCGAGTTGCTAGGGGACCTCTCGGGATTCCTCTCCCGTCCATGCCGGGGCCTCAGTCCTTGTGTGGAGTCTGGGCCGGAACCTGAGGATTCCTCTCCAGTGTTGCCATGGATCTTGGGGTGCTTCTGAGTCTCCCGGCGGAGTCAGGCCTCGTCTCGAGTGGGGGCATGCACGTGCGCTTTCCTCCCGAGCTGCAGCAGTAGTGTCACGCTTCCTGTCACGTGGATCAAGGGATCTGTTGCTTTCCCTCGAGGCTGTCCCTCGAGGCTTTCCCACGAGGCTTTCCCACAGGGTTGTGCCACGTGCCACGTTGGTGTGATTCGATCCTCGGCGTGTAAGACGTGCCGGTGAAGGGAAAAGAAGTTCCTCCGGAATGGACTGAGACATCTGGGGGACTCTTGGAATGGTGGCACGACCCAGGAGTTCCTCTCGCCGTTCCTGTTGAGAGGGCCTCCTCTTGAGATGCGACGGGAACGCCGGGAACTCTTTCCTGACGAAGCAGGGAAAGGATCCCTCATCTCGAGCTACGAGCTGGAAACGGGGATCCTCTGGATGTGGACGGGACCCCCGTGATTCCTCTCGAGGGGAGACGGGTATGTCGGGGAACTTCTTGATTTGCACCAAGGGTGTGAAGGACCCTTTCGAAGTTCCAGAGGTGAGGTGTTATCAGCCTCGAGATGCCTCAGCGGAAATGGGCCTCATCTCGCCTGGAGGGGAGAACCTCCTGGATTTTCTAGAGTTGCGGCAGGTCTCCTCGAGTTAGGACGGGGACCTCAGGGACCCGCTCTGGTGGCCTCAGGAAAGGCCAGTCCCCATGCGAGTTGCTAGGGTACCTCTCGGGATTACTCTCCCGTCCATGCCGGGGCCTCAGTCCTTGTGTGGAGTCTGGGCCGGAACCTGAGGATTCCTCTCCAGTGTTGCCATGGATCTTGGGGTGCTTCTGAGTCTCCCCAGGGGAGTCAGGCCTCGTCTCGAGTGGGGGCATGCACGTGCGCTTTCCTCCCGAGCTGCAGCAGTAGTGTCACGCTTCCTGTCACGTGGGTCAAGGGATCTGTTGCTTTCTCTCGAGGCTGTCCCTCGAGGCTTTCCCACGAGGCTTTCCCACAGGGCTGTGCCACGTGCCACCTTGGTGTGAGTCGCTCCTCGGCGTGAAAGACGAGCCGGTGAAGGGAAAAGAGGTTCCCTTGGAATGGACTGAGACATCTGGGGGACTCTTGGAATGGTGGCACGACCCTGGAGTTCCTCTCGCCGATCCTGTTGAGAGGGCCTCCTATTGAGATGCGACAGGAATGCCGGGAACTCTTTCCCGACGAAGCAGGGAAAGGATCCCTCATCTCGAGCTACGAGGCGGAAACGGGGCTCCTCTGGATGTGGGGGGGACCCTCGTGATTCCTCTCGAGGGGAGACGGGTATGTCGGGGAACTCCTTGATTTGCACCAAGGGTGTGAAGGACCCTTTCGAAGTTCCAGAGGTGAGGTGTGATCAGCCTCGAGACGCCTCAGCGGAAATGGGCCTCATCTCGCCTGGAGGGGAGAACCTCCTGGATTTTCTCGTGTTGCGGCAGGTCTTCTCGAGTTACGACGGGGACCTCAGGGACCCGCTCTGGTGGCCTCAGGAAAGGCCAGTCCCCATGCGAGTTGCTAGGGGACCTCTCCGGATTCCTCTCCCGTCCATGCCGGGGCCTCAGTCCTTGTGTGGAGTCGGGGCCGGAACCTGAGGATTCCTCTCCAGTGTTGCCATGGATCTTGGGGTGCTTCTGAGTTTCCCCAGGGGAGTCAGGCCTCGTCTCGAGTGGGGGCATGCACGTGCGCTTTCCTCCCGAGCTGCAGCAGTAGTGTCACGCTTCCTGTCACGTGGATCAAGGGATCTGTTGCTTTCCCTCGAGGCTGTCCCTCGAGGCTTTCCCACGAGGCTTTCCCACAGGGCTGTGCCACGTGCCACGTTGGTGTGATTCGATCCTCGGCGTGTAAGACGTGCCGGTGAAGGGAAAAGAAGTTCCTCCGGAATGGACTGAGACATCTGGGGGACTCTTGGAATGGTGGCACGACCCAGGAGTTCCTCTCGCCGTTCCTGTTGAGAGGGCCTCCTCTTGAGATGCGACGGGAACGCCGGGAACTCTTTCCTGACGAAGCAGGGAAAGGATCCTTCATCTCGAGCTACGAGGCGGAAACGGGGCTCCTCTGGATGTGGACGGGACCCTCGTGATTCCTCTCGAGGGGAGACGGGTATGTCGGGGAACTTCTTGATTTGCACCAAGGGTGTGAAGGACCCTTTCGAAGTTCCAGAGGTGAGGTGTTATCAGCCTCGAGACGCCTCAGCGGAAATGGGCCTCATCTCGCCTGGAGGGGAGAACCTCCTGGATTTTCTCGAGTTGCGGCAGGTCTCCTCAAGTTAGGACGGGGACCTCAGGGACCCGCTCTGGTGGCCTCAGGAAAGGCCAGTCCCCATGCGAGTTGCTAGGGTACCTGTCGGGATTCCTCTCCCGTCCATGCCGGGGCCTCAGTCCTTGTGTGGAGTCGGGGCCGGAACCTGAGGATTCCTCTTCAGTGTTGCCATGGATCTTGGGGTGCTTCTGAGTCTCCCCAGGGGAGTCAGGCCTCGTCTCGAGTGGGGCCATGCACGTGCGCTTTCCTCCCGAGCTGCAGCAGTAGTGTCACGCTTCCTGTCACGTGGGTCAAGGGATCTGTTGCTTTCTCTCGAGGCTGTCCCTCGAGGCTTTCCCACGTGGCTTTCCCACAGGGCTGTGCCACGTGCCACCTTGGTGTGAGTCGCTCCTCGGCGTGAAAGACGAGCCGGTGAAGGGAAAAGAGGTTCCCTTGGAATGGACTGAGACATCTGGTGGACTCTTGGAATGGTGGCACGACCCTGGAGTTCCTCTCGCCGTTCCTGTTGAGAGGGCCTCCTCTTGAGATGCGACGGGAACGCCGGGAACTCTTTCCCGACGAAGCAGGGAAAGGATCCCTCATCTCGAGCTACGAGGCGGAAACGGGGCTCCTCTGGATGTGGGCGGGACCCTCGTGATTCCTCTCGAGGGGAGACGGGTATGTCGGGGAACTTCTTGATTTGCACCAAGGGTGTGAAGGACCCTTTGGAAGTTCCAGAGGTGAGGTGTGATCAGCCTCGAGACGCCTCAGCGGAAATGGGCCTCATCTCGCCTGGAGGGGAGAACCTCCTGGATTTTGTCGAGTTGCGGCAGGTCTTCTCGAGTTACGCCGGCGACCTCAGGGACCCGCTCTGGTGGCCTCAGGAAAGGCCAGTCCCCATGCGAGTTGCTAGGGGACCTCTCGGGATTCCTCTCCCGTCCATGCCGGGGCCTCAGTCCTTGTGTGGAGTCGGGGCTGGAACCTGAGGATTCCTCTCCAGTGTTGCCATGGATCTTGGGGTGCTTCTGTGTCTCCCCAGGGGAGTCAGGCCTCGTCTCGAGTGGGGGCATGCACGTGCGCTTTCCTCCCGAGCTGCAGCAGTAGTGTCACGCTTCCTGTCACGTGGATCAAGGGATCTGTGGCTTTCCCTCGAGGCTGTCCCTCGAGGCTTTTCCACGAGGCTTTCCCACAGGGCTGTGCTACGTGCCACCTTGGTGTGAGTCGCTCATCGGCGTGAAAGACGAGCCGGTGAAGGGAAAAGAGGTTCCCTTGGAATGGACTGAGACATCTGGGGTACTCTTGGAATGGTGGCACGACCCTGGAGTTCCTCTCGCCGTTCCTGTTGAGAGGGCCTCCTCTTGAGATGCGACGGGAACGCCGGGAACTCTTTCCCGACGAAGCAGGGAAAGGATCCCTCATCTCGAGGTACGATGCGGAAACGGGGCTCCTCTGGATGTGGGCGGGACCCTCGTGATTCCTCTCGAGGGGAGACCGGTATGTCGGGGAACTTCTTGATTTGCACCAAGGGCGTGAAGGACCCTTTCGAAGTTCCAGAGGTGAGGTGTGATCAGCCTCGAGACGCCTCAGCGGAAATGGGCCTCATCTCGCCTGGAGGGGAGAACCTCCTGGATTTTCTCGAGTTGCGGCATGTTTTCTCGAGTTACGACGGGGACTTCAGGGACCCGCTCTGGTGGCCTCAAGAAAGGCCAGTCCCCGTGCGAGTTTCTAGGGGCCATCTCGGGATTCCTCTCCCGTCCATGCCGGGGCCTAAGACCTTGTGTGGAGTCGGGGCCGAACCTGAGGATTCCTCTCCAGTGTTGCCATGGATCTTGGGGTGCTTCTGAGTCTCCCGAGGGGAGTCAGGCCCCGTCTCGAGTGGGTGCATCCACGTGGGCTTCCCTCCCGAGCTGCAGCAATAGTGTCACGCTTCCTGTCATGTGGATCAAGGGTTCTGTGGCTTTCCCTCGAGGCTTTCCCACGAGGCTTTCCCACAGGGCTGTGCCACGTGCGACCTTGTTGTGAGTCGATCCTCGGCGTGAAAGACGAGCCGGTGAAGGGAAAAGAGGTTCCTCTGGAATGGACTGAGACATCTGGGGGACTCTTGGAATTGTGGCACGACCCTGGAGTTCCTCTCGCCGTTCCTGTTGAGAGGGCCTCCTCTTGAGGCGCGACGGGAAAGCCGGGAACTCTTTCCCGACGAAGCAGGGAAAGGATCCCTCATCTCGAGCTACGAGGCGGAAACGGGGCTCCTCTGGATGTGGGCGGGACCCACGTGTTTCCTCTCGAGTGGAGACGGGTATGACGGGGAACTTCTTAATTTGCACCAAGGTTGTGAAGGACCCTTTCGAAGTTCCAGAGGTGAGGTGTGATCAGCCTCGAGACGCCTCAGCGGAAATGGGCCTCATCTCGCCTGGAGGGGAGAACCTCCTGGATTTTCTCGAGTTGCGGCAGGTCTTCTCGAGTTACGACGGGGACCTCAGGGACCCGCTCTGGTGGCCTCAGGAAAGGCCAGTCCCCATGCGAGTTGCTAGGGGACCTCTCGGGATTCCTCTCCCGTCCATGCCGGGGCCTCAGTCCTTGTGTGGAGTCTGGGCCGGAACCTGAGGATTCCTCTCCAGTGTTGCCATGGATCTTGGGGTGCTTCTGAGTCTCCCCAGGGGAGTCAGGCCTCGTCTCGAGTGGGGGCATGCACGTGCGCTTTCCTCCCGAGCTGCAGCAGTAGTGTCACGCTTCCTGTCACGTGGATCAAGGGATCTGTTGCTTTCCCTCGAGGCTGTCCCTCGAGGCTTTCCCACGAGGCTTTCCCACAGGGCTGTGCCACGTGCCACCTTGGTGTGAGTCGATCCTCGGCGTGAAAGACGTGCTGGTGAAGGGAAAAGAGGTTCCTCTGGAATGGACTGAGACATCTGGGGGACTCTTGGAATGGTGGCACGACCCTGGAGTTCCTCTCGCCGTTCCTGTTGAGAGGGCCTCCTCTTGAGATGCGACGGGAACGCCGGGAACTCTTTCCTGACGAAGCAGGGAAAGGATCCCTCATCTCGAGCTACGAGGCGGAAACGGGGCTCCTCTGGATGTGGACGGGACCCTCGTGATTCCTCTCGAGTGGAGACGGGTATGTCGGGGAACTTCTTGATTTGCACCAAGGGTGTGAAGGACCCTTTCGAAGTTCCAGAGGTGAGGTGTGATCAGCCTCGAGACGCCTCAGCGGAAATGGGCCTCATCTCGCCTGGAGGGGAGAACCTCCTGGATTTTCTCGAGTTGCGGCAGGTCTTCTCCAGTTACGACGGGGACCTCAGGGACCCGCACTGGGGGCCTCAGGAAAGGCCAGTCCCCATGCGAGTTGCTAGGGTACCTCTCGGGATTCCTCTCCCGTCCATGCCGGGGCCTCAGTCCTTGTTTGGAGTCGGGGCCGGAACCTGAGGATTCCTCTCCAGTGTTGCCATGGATCTTGGGGTGCTTCTGAGTCTCCCCAGGGGAGTCAGGCCTCGTCTCGAGTGGGGGCATGCACGTGCGCTTTCCTCCCGAGCTGCAGCAGTAGTGTCACGCTTCCTGTCACGTGGATCAAGGGATCTGTGGCTTTCTCTCGAGGCTGTCCCTCGAGGTTTTCCCACGAGGCTTTCCCACAGGGCTGTGCCACGTGCCACCTTGGTGTGAGTCGCTCCTCGGCGTGAAAGACGAGCCGGTGAAGGGAAAAGAGGTTCCCTTGGAATGGACTGAGACATCTGGGGGACTCTTGGAATGGTGGCACGACCCTGGAGTTCCTCTCGCCGTTCCTGTTGAGAGGGCCTCCTCTTGAGATGCGACGGGAACGCCGGGAACTCTTTCCCGACGAAGCAGGGAAAGGATCCCTCATCTCGAGGTACGATGCGGAAACGGGGCTCCTCTGGATGTGGGCGGGACCCTCGTGATTCCTCTCGAGGGGAGACCGGTATGTCGGGGAACTTCTTGATTTGCACCAAGGGCGTGAAGGACCCTTTCGAAGTTCCAGAGGTGAGGTGTGATCAGCCACGAGACGCCTCAGCGGAAATGGGCCTCATCTCGCCTGGAGGGGAGAACCTCCTGGATTTTCTCGTGTTGCGGCAGGTCTTCTCGAGTTACGACGGGGACCTCAGGGACCCGCTCTGGTGGCCTCAGGAAAGGCCAGTCCCCCATTCGAGTTGCTAGGGGACCTCTCCGGATTCCTCTCCCGTCCATGCCGGGGCCTCAGTCCTTGTGTGGAGTCGGGGCCGGAACCTGAGGATTCCTCTCCAGTGTTGCCATGGATCTTGGGGTGCTTCTGAGTTTCCCCAGGGGAGTCAGGCCTCGTCTCGAGTGGGGGCATGCACGTGCGCTTTCCTCCCGAGCTGCAGCAGTAGTGTCACGCTTCCTGTCACGTGGATCAAGGGATCTGTTCTTTCCCTCGAGGCTGTCCCTCGAGGCTTTCCCACGAGGCTTTCCCACAGGGCTGTGCCACGTGCCACGTTGGTGTGATTCGATCCTCGGCGTGTAAGACGTGCCGGTGAAGGGAAAAGAAGTTCCTCCGGAATGGACTGAGACATCTGGGGGACTCTTGGAATGGTGGCACGACCCAGGAGTTCCTCTCGCCGTTCCTGTTGAGAGGGCCTCCTCTTGAGATGCGACGGGAACGCCGGGAACTCTTTCCTGACGAAGCAGGGAAAGGATCCTTCATCTCGAGCTACGAGGCGGAAACGGGGCTCCTCTGGATGTGGACGGGACCCTCGTGATTCCTCTCGAGGGGAGACGGGTATGTCGGGGAACTTCTTGATTTGCACCAAGGGTGTGAAGGACCCTTTCGAAGTTCCAGAGGTGAGGTGTTATCAGCCTCGAGACGCCTCAGCGGAAATGGGCCTCATCTCGCCTGGAGGGGAGAACCTCCTGGATTTTCTCGAGTTGCGGCAGGTCTCCTCAAGTTAGGACGGGGACCTCAGGGACCCGCTCTGGTGGCCTCAGGAAAGGCCAGTCCCCATGCGAGTTGCTAGGGTACCTGTCGGGATTCCTCTCCCGTCCATGCCGGGGCCTCAGTCCTTGTGTGGAGTCGGGGCCGGAACCTGAGGATTCCTCTTCAGTGTTGCCATGGATCTTGGGGTGCTTCTGAGTCTCCCCAGGGGAGTCAGGCCTCGTCTCGAGTGGGGCCATGCACGTGCGCTTTCCTCCCGAGCTGCAGCAGTAGTGTCACGCTTCCTGTCACGTGGGTCAAGGGATCTGTTGCTTTCTCTCGAGGCTGTCCCTCGAGGCTTTCCCACGAGGCTTTCCCACAGGGCTGTGCCACGTGCCACCTTGGTGTGAGTCGCTCCTCGGCGTGAAAGACGAGCCGGTGAAGGGAAAAGAGGTTCCCTTGGAATGGACTGAGACATCTGGTGGACTCTTGGAATGGTGGCACGACCCTGGAGTTCCTCTCGCCGTTCCTGTTGAGAGGGCCTCCTCTTGAGATGCGACGGGAACGCCGGGAACTCTTTCCCGACGAAGCAGGGAAAGGATCCCTCATCTCGAGCTACGAGGCGGAAACGGGGCTCCTCTGGATGTGGGCGGGACCCTCGTGATTCCTCTCGAGGGGAGACGGGTATGTCGGGGAACTTCTTGATTTGCACCAAGGGTGTGAAGGACCCTTTGGAAGTTCCAGAGGTGAGGTGTGATCAGCCTCGAGACGCCTCAGCGGAAATGGGCCTCATCTCGCCTGGAGGGGAGAACCTCCTGGATTTTGTCGAGTTGCGGCAGGTCTTCTCGTGTTACGCCGGCGACCTCAGGGACCCGCTCTGGTGGCCTCAGGAAAGGCCAGTCCCCATGCGAGTTGCTAGGGGACCTCTCGGGATTCCTCTCCCGTCCATGCCGGGGCCTCAGTCCTTGTGTGGAGTCGGGGCTGGAACCTGAGGATTCCTCTCCAGTGTTGCCATGGATCTTGGGGTGCTTCTGTGTCTCCCCAGGGGAGTCAGGCCTCGTCTCGAGTGGGGGCATGCACGTGCGCTTTCCTCCCGAGCTGCAGCAGTAGTGTCACGCTTCCTGTCACGTGGATCAAGGGATCTGTGGCTTTCCCTCGAGGCTGTCCCTCGAGGCTTTTCCACGAGGCTTTCCCACAGGGCTGTGCTACGTGCCACCTTGGTGTGAGTCGCTCATCGGCGTGAAAGACGAGCCGGTGAAGGGAAAAGAGGTTCCCTTGGAATGGACTGAGACATCTGGGGTACTCTTGGAATGGTGGCACGACCCTGGAGTTCCTCTCGCCGTTCCTGTTGAGAGGGCCTCCTCTTGAGATGCGACGGGAACGCCGGGAACTCTTTCCCGACGAAGCAGGGAAAGGATCCCTCATCTCGAGGTACGATGCGGAAACGGGGCTCCTCTGGATGTGGGCGGGACCCTCGTGATTCCTCTCGAGGGGAGACCGGTATGTCGGGGAACTTCTTGATTTGCACCAAGGGCGTGAAGGACCCTTTCGAAGTTCCAGAGGTGAGGTGTGATCAGCCTCGAGACGCCTCAGCGGAAATGGGCCTCATCTCGCCTGGAGGGGAGAACCTCCTGGATTTTCTCGAGTTGCGGCAGGTTTTCTCGAGTTACGACGGGGACTTCAGGGACCCGCTCTGGTGGCCTCAAGAAAGGCCAGTCCCCGTGCGAGTTTCTAGGGGCCATCTCGGGATTCCTCTCCCGTCCATGCCGGGGCCTAAGACCTTGTGTGGAGTCGGGGCCGAACCTGAGGATTCCTCTCCAGTGTTGCCATGGATCTTGGGGTGCTTCTGAGTCTCCCGAGGGGAGTCAGGCCCCGTCTCGAGTGGGTGCATCCACGTGGGCTTCCCTCCCGAGCTGCAGCAATAGTGTCACGCTTCCTGTCATGTGGATCAAGGGTTCTGTGGCTTTCCCTCGAGGCTTTCCCACGAGGCTTTCCCACAGGGCTGTGCCACGTGCGACCTTGTTGTGAGGCGATCCTCGGCGTGAAAGACGAGCCGGTGAAGGGAAAAGAGGTTCCTCTGGAATGGACTGAGACATCTGGGGGACTCTTGGAATTGTCGCACGACCAAGGAGTTCCTCTCGCCGTTCCTGTTGAGAGGGCCTCCTCTTGAGGCGCGACGGGAAAGACGGGAACTCTTTCCCGACGAAGCAGGGAAAGGATCCCTCATCTCGAGCTACGAGGCGGAAACGGGGCTCCTCTGGATGTGGGCGGGACCCACGTGTTTCCTCTCGAGTGGAGACGGGTATGACGGGGAACTTCTTAATTTGCACTAAGGTTGTGAAGGACCCTTTCGAAGTTCCAGAGGTGAGGTCTGATCAGCCTCGAGACGCCTCAGCGGAAATGGGCCTCATCTCGCCTGGAGGGGAGAACCTCCTGGATTTTCTAGAGTTGCGGCAGGTCTCCTCGAGTTAGGACGGGGACCTCAGGGACCCGCTCTGGTGGCCTCAGGAAAGGCCAGTCCCCATGCGAGTTGCTAGGGTACCTCTCGGGATTACTCTCCCGTCCATGCCGGGGCCTCAGTCCTTGTGTGGAGTCTGGGCCGGAACCTGAGGATTCCTCTCCAGTGTTGCCATGGATCTTGGGGTGCTTCTGAGTCTCCCCAGGGGAGTCAGGCCTCGTCTCGAGTGGGGGCATGCACGTGCGCTTTCCTCCCGAGCTGCAGCAGTAGTGTCACGCTTCCTGTCACGTGGGTCAAGGGATCTGTTGCTTTCTCTCGAGGCTGTCCCTCGAGGCTTTCCCACGAGGCTTTCCCACAGGGCTGTGCCACGTGCCACCTTGGTGTGAGTCGCTCCTCGGCGTGAAAGACGAGCCGGTGAAGGGAAAAGAGGTTCCCTTGGAATGGACTGAGACATCTGGGGTACTCTTGGAATGGTGGCACGACCCTGGAGTTCCTCTCGCCGTTCCTGTTGAGAGGGCCTCCTCTTGAGATGCGACGGGAACGCCGGGAACTCTTTCCCGACGAAGCAGGGAAAGGATCCCTCATCTCGAGGTACGATGCGGAAACGGGGCTCCTCTGGATGTGGGCGGGACCCTCGTGATTCCTCTCGAAGGGAGACCGGTATGTCGGGGAACTTCTTGATTTGCACCAAGGGCGTGAAGGACCCTTTCGAAGTTCCAGAGGTGAGGTGTGATCAGCCTCGAGACGCCTCAGCGGAAATGGGCCTCATCTCGCCTGGAGGGGAGAACCTCCTGGATTTTCTCGAGTTGCGGCAGGTTTTCTCGAGTTACGACGGGGACTTCAGGGACCCGCTCTGGTGGCCTCAAGAAAGGCCAGTCCCCGTGCGAGTTTCTAGGGGCCATCTCGGGATTCCTCTCCCGTCCATGCCGGGGCCTAAGACCTTGTGTGGAGTCGGGGCCGAACCTGAGGATTCCTCTCCAGTGTTGCCATGGATCTTGGGGTGCTTCTGAGTCTCCCGAGGGGAGTCAGGCCCCGTCTCGAGTGGGTGCATCCACGTGGGCTTCCCTCCCGAGCTGCAGCAATAGTGTCACGCTTCCTGTCATGTGGATCAAGGGTTCTGTGGCTTTCCCTCGAGGCTTTCCCACGAGGCTTTCCCACAGGGCTGTGCCACGTGCGACCTTGTTGTGAGTCGATCCTCGGCGTGAAAGACGAGCCGGTGAAGGGAAAAGAGGTTCCTCTGGAATGGACTGAGACATCTGGGGGACTCTTGGAATTGTGGCACGACCCTGGAGTTCCTCTCGCCGTTCCTGTTGAGAGGGCCTCCTCTTGAGGCGCGACGGGAAAGCCGGGAACTCTTTCCCGACGAAGCAGGGAAAGGATCCCTCATCTCGAGCTACGAGGCGGAAACGGGGCTCCTCTGGATGTGGGCGGGACCCACGTGTTTCCTCTCGAGTGGAGACGGGTATGACGGGGAACTTCTTAATTTGCACCAAGGTTGTGAAGGACCCTTTCGAAGTTCCAGAGGTGAGGTGTGATCAGCCTCGAGACGCCTCAGCGGAAATGGGCCTCATCTCGCCTGGAGGGGAGAACCTCCTGGATTTTCTCGAGTTGCGGCAGGTCTTCTCGAGTTACGACGGGGACCTCAGGGACCCGCTCTGGTGGCCTCAGGAAAGGCCAGTCCCCATGCGAGTTGCTAGGGGACCTCTCGGGATTCCTCTCCCGTCCATGCCGGGGCCTCAGTCCTTGTGTGGAGTCTGGGCCGGAACCTGAGGATTCCTCTCCAGTGTTGCCATGGATCTTGGGGTGCTTCTGAGTCTCCCCAGGGGAGTCAGGCCTCGTCTCGAGTGGGGGCATGCACGTGCGCTTTCCTCCCGAGCTGCAGCAGTAGTGTCACGCTTCCTGTCACGTGGATCAAGGGATCTGTTGCTTTCCCTCGAGGCTGTCCCTCGAGGCTTTCCCACGAGGCTTTCCCACAGGGCTGTGCCACGTGCCACCTTGGTGTGAGTCGATCCTCGGCGTGAAAGACGTGCTGGTGAAGGGAAAAGAGGTTCCTCTGGAATGGACTGAGACATCTGGGGGACTCTTGGAATGGTGGCACGACCCTGGAGTTCCTCTCGCCGTTCCTGTTGAGAGGGCCTCCTCTTGAGATGCGACGGGAACGCCGGGAACTCTTTCCTGACGAAGCAGGGAAAGGATCCCTCATCTCGAGCTACGAGGCGGAAACGGGGCTCCTCTGGATGTGGACGGGACCCTCGTGATTCCTCTCGAGTGGAGACGGGTATGTCGGGGAACTTCTTGATTTGCACCAAGGGTGTGAAGGACCCTTTCGAAGTTCCAGAGGTGAGGTGTGATCAGCCGCGAGACGCCTCAGCGGAAATGGGCCTCATCTCGCCTGGAGGGGAGAACCTCCTGGATTTTCTCGAGTTGTGGCAGGTCTTCTCCAGTTACGACGGGGACCTCAGGGACCCGCACTGGGGGCCTCAGGAAAGGCCAGTCCCCATGCGAGTTGCTAGGGTACCTCTCGGGATTCCTCTCCCGTCCATGCCGGGGCCTCAGTCCTTGTTTGGAGTCGGGGCCGGAACCTGAGGATTCCTCTCCAGTGTTGCCATGGATCTTGGGGTGCTTCTGAGTCTCCCCAGGGGAGTCAGGCCTCGTCTCGAGTGGGGGCATGCACGTGCGCTTTCCTCCCGAGCTGCAGCAGTAGTGTCACGCTTCCTGTCACGTGGATCAAGGGATCTGTGGCTTTCTCTCGAGGCTGTCCCTCGAGGTTTTCCCACGAGGCTTTCCCACAGGGCTGTGCCACGTGCCACCTTGGTGTGAGTCGCTCCTCGGCGTGAAAGACGAGCCGGTGAAGGGAAAAGAGGTTCCCTTGGAATGGACTGAGACATCTGGGGGACTCTTGGAATGGTGGCACGACCCTGGAGTTCCTCTCGCCGTTCCTGTTGAGAGGGCCTCCTCTTGAGATGCGACGGGAACGCCGGGAACTCTTTCCCGACGAAGCAGGGAAAGGATCCCTCATCTCGAGGTACGATGCGGAAACGGGGCTCCTCTGGATGTGGGCGGGACCCTCGTGATTCCTCTCGAGGGGAGACCGGTATGTCGGGGAACTTCTTGATTTGCACCAAGGGCGTGAAGGACCCTTTCGAAGTTCCAGAGGTGAGGTGTGATCAGCCACGAGACGCCTCAGCGGAAATGGGCCTCATCTCGCCTGGAGGGGAGAACCTCCTGGATTTTCTCGTGTTGCGGCAGGTCTTCTCGAGTTACGACGGGGACCTCAGGGACCCGCTCTGGTGGCCTCAGGAAAGGCCAGTCCCCATGCGAGTTGCTAGGGGACCTCTCCGGATTCCTCTCCCGTCCATGCCGGGGCCTCAGTCCTTGTGTGGAGTCGGGGCCGGAACCTGAGGATTCCTCTCCAGTGTTGCCATGGATCTTGGGGTGCTTCTGAGTTTCCCCAGGGGAGTCAGGCCTCGTCTCGAGTGGGGGCATGCACGTGCGCTTTCCTCCCGAGCTGCAGCAGTAGTGTCACGCTTCCTGTCACGTGGATCAAGGGATCTGTTGCTTTCCCTCGAGGCTGTCCCTCGAGGCTTTCCCACGAGGCTTTCCCACAGGGCTGTGCCACGTGCCACGTTGGTGTGATTCGATCCTCGGCGTGTAAGACGTGCCGGTGAAGGGAAAAGAAGTTCCTCCGGAATGGACTGAGACATCTGGGGGACTCTTGGAATGGTGGCACGACCCAGGAGTTCCTCTCGCCGTTCCTGTTGAGAGGGCCTCCTCTTGAGATGCGACGGGAACGCCGGGAACTCTTTCCTGACGAAGCAGGGAAAGGATCCTTCATCTCGAGCTACGAGGCGGAAACGGGGCTCCTCTGGATGTGGACGGGACCCTCGTGATTCCTCTCGAGGGGAGACGGGTATGTCGGGGAACTTCTTGATTTGCACCAAGGGTGTGAAGGACCCTTTCGAAGTTCCAGAGGTGAGGTGTTATCAGCCTCGAGACGCCTCAGCGGAAATGGGCCTCATCTCGCCTGGAGGGGAGAACCTCCTGGATTTTCTCGAGTTGCGGCAGGTCTCCTCAAGTTAGGACGGGGACCTCAGGGACCCGCTCTGGTGGCCTCAGGAAAGGCCAGTCCCCATGCGAGTTGCTAGGGTACCTGTCGGGATTCCTCTCCCGTCCATGCCGGGGCCTCAGTCCTTGTGTGGAGTCGGGGCCGGAACCTGAGGATTCCTCTTCAGTGTTGCCATGGATCTTGGGGTGCTTCTGAGTCTCCCCAGGGGAGTCAGGCCTCGTCTCGAGTGGGGCCATGCACGTGCGCTTTCCTCCCGAGCTGCAGCAGTAGTGTCACGCTTCCTGTCACGTGGGTCAAGGGATCTGTTGCTTTCTCTCGAGGCTGTCCCTCGAGGCTTTCCCACGAGGCTTTCCCACAGGGCTGTGCCACGTGCCACCTTGGTGTGAGTCGCTCCTCGGCGTGAAAGACGAGCCGGTGAAGGGAAAAGAGGTTCCCTTGGAATGGACTGAGACATCTGGTGGACTCTTGGAATGGTGGCACGACCCTGGAGTTCCTCTCGCCGTTCCTGTTGAGAGGGCCTCCTCTTGAGATGCGACGGGAACGCCGGGAACTCTTTCCCGACGAAGCAGGGAAAGGATCCCTCATCTCGAGCTACGAGGCGGAAACGGGGCTCCTCTGGATGTGGGCGGGACCCTCGTGATTCCTCTCGAGGGGAGACGGGTATGTCGGGGAACTTCTTGATTTGCACCAAGGGTGTGAAGGACCCTTTGGAAGTTCCAGAGGTGAGGTGTGATCAGCCTCGAGACGCCTCAGCGGAAATGGGCCTCATCTCGCCTGGAGGGGAGAACCTCCTGGATTTTGTCGAGTTGCGGCAGGTCTTCTCGTGTTACGCCGGCGACCTCAGGGACCCGCTCTGGTGGCCTCAGGAAAGGCCAGTCCCCATGCGAGTTGCTAGGGGACCTCTCGGGATTCCTCTCCCGTCCATGCCGGGGCCTCAGTCCTTGTGTGGAGTCGGGGCTGGAACCTGAGGATTCCTCTCCAGTGTTGCCATGGATCTTGGGGTGCTTCTGTGTCTCCCCAGGGGAGTCAGGCCTCGTCTCGAGTGGGGGCATGCACGTGCGCTTTCCTCCCGAGCTGCAGCAGTAGTGTCACGCTTCCTGTCACGTGGATCAAGGGATCTGTGGCTTTCCCTCGAGGCTGTCCCTCGAGGCTTTTCCACGAGGCTTTCCCACAGGGCTGTGCTACGTGCCACCTTGGTGTGAGTCGCTCATCGGCGTGAAAGACGAGCCGGTGAAGGGAAAAGAGGTTCCCTTGGAATGGACTGAGACATCTGGGGTACTCTTGGAATGGTGGCACGACCCTGGAGTTCCTCTCGCCGTTCCTGTTGAGAGGGCCTCCTCTTGAGATGCGACGGGAACGCCGGGAACTCTTTCCCGACGAAGCAGGGAAAGGATCCCTCATCTCGAGGTACGATGCGGAAACGGGGCTCCTCTGGATGTGGGCGGGACCCTCGTGATTCCTCTCGAGGGGAGACCGGTATGTCGGGGAACTTCTTGATTTGCACCAAGGGCGTGAAGGACCCTTTCGAAGTTCCAGAGGTGAGGTGTGATCAGCCTCGAGACGCCTCAGCGGAAATGGGCCTCATCTCGCCTGGAGGGGAGAACCTCCTGGATTTTCTCGAGTTGCGGCAGGTTTTCTCGAGTTACGACGGGGACTTCAGGGACCCGCTCTGGTGGCCTCAAGAAAGGCCAGTCCCCGTGCGAGTTTCTAGGGGCCATCTCGGGATTCCTCTCCCGTCCATGCCGGGGCCTAAGACCTTGTGTGGAGTCGGGGCCGAACCTGAGGATTCCTCTCCAGTGTTGCCATGGATCTTGGGGTGCTTCTGAGTCTCCCGAGGGGAGTCAGGCCCCGTCTCGAGTGGGTGCATCCACGTGGGCTTCCCTCCCGAGCTGCAGCAATAGTGTCACGCTTCCTGTCATGTGGATCAAGGGTTCTGTGGCTTTCCCTCGAGGCTTTCCCACGAGGCTTTCCCACAGGGCTGTGCCACGTGCGACCTTGTTGTGAGGCGATCCTCGGCGTGAAAGACGAGCCGGTGAAGGGAAAAGAGGTTCCTCTGGAATGGACTGAGACATCTGGGGGACTCTTGGAATTGTCGCACGACCCAGGAGTTCCTCTCGCCGTTCCTGTTGAGAGGGCCTCCTCTTGAGGCACGACGGGAAAGACGGGAACTCTTTCCCGACGAAGCAGGGAAAGGATCCCTCATCTCGAGCTACGAGGCGGAAACGGGGCTCCTCTGGATGTGGGCGGGACCCACGTGTTTCCTCTCGAGTGGAGACGGGTATGACGGGGAACTTCTTAATTTGCACTAAGGTTGTGAAGGACCCTTTCGAAGTTCCAGAGGTGAGGTCTGATCAGCCTCGAGACGCCTCAGCGGAAATGGGCCTCATCTCGCCTGGAGGGGAGAACCTCCTGGATTTTCTCGAGTTGCGGCAGGTCTTCTCGAGTTACGACGGGGACCTCAGGGACCCGCTCTGGTGGCCTCAGGA
This sequence comes from Budorcas taxicolor, assembly GCF_023091745.1. Taxonomy (NCBI): domain Eukaryota; kingdom Metazoa; phylum Chordata; class Mammalia; order Artiodactyla; family Bovidae; genus Budorcas; species Budorcas taxicolor. The sequence continues at coordinate 21,846 of NW_026292074.1, read as the reverse complement.
AAGGCCAGTCCCCATGCGAGTTGCTAGGGGACCTCTCGGGATTCCTCTCCCGTCCATGCCGGGGCCTCAGTCCTTGTGTGGAGTCTGGGCCGGAACCTGAGGATTCCTCTCCAGTGTTGCCATGGATCTTGGGGTGCTTCTGAGTCTCCCCAGGGGAGTCAGGCCTCGTCTCGAGTGGGGGCATGCACGTGCGCTTTCCTCCCGAGCTGCAGCAGTAGTGTCACGCTTCCTGTCACGTGGATCAAGGGATCTGTTGCTTTCCCTCGAGGCAGTCCCTCGAGGCTTTCCCACGAGGCTTTCCCACAGGGCTGTGCCACGTGCCACGTTGGTGTGACTCGATCCTCGGCGTGTAAGACGTGCCGGTGAAGGGAAAAGAAGTTCTTCCGGAATGGACTGAGACATCTGGGGGACTCTTGGAATGGTGGCACGACCCAGGAGTTCCTCTCGCCGTTCCTGTTGAGAGGGCCTCCTCTTGAGATGCGACGGGAACGCCGGGAACTCTTTCCTGACGAAGCAGGGAAAGGATCCCTCATCTCGAGCTACGAGCTGGAAACGGGGCTCCTCTGGATGTGGACGGGACCCCCGTGATTCCTCTCGAGGGGAGACGGGTATGTCGGGGAACTTCTTGATTTGCACCAAGGGTGTGAAGGACCCTTTCGAAGTTCCAGAGGTGAGGTGTTATCAGCCTCGAGACGCCTCAGCGGAAATGGGCCTCATCTCGCCTGGAGGGGAGAACCTCCTGGATTTTCTAGAGTTGCGGCAGGTCTCCTCGAGTTAGGACGGGGACCTCAGGGACCCGCTCTGGTGGCCTCAGGAAAGGCCAGTCCCCATGCGAGTTGCTAGGGTACCTCTCGGGATTACTCTCCCGTCCATGCCGGGGCCTCAGTCCTTGTGTGGAGTCTGGGCCGGAACCTGAGGATTCCTCTCCAGTGTTGCCATGGATCTTGGGGTGCTTCTGAGTCTCCCCAGGGGAGTCAGGCCTCGTCTCGAGTGGGGGCATGCACGTGCGCTTTCCTCCCGAGCTGCAGCAGTAGTGTCACGCTTCCTGTCACGTGGGTCAAGGGATCTGTTGCTTTCTCTCGAGGCTGTCCCTCGAGGCTTTCCCACGAGGCTTTCCCACAGGGCTGTGCCACGTGCCACCTTGGTGTGAGTCGCTCCTCGGCGTGAAAGACGAGCCGGTGAAGGGAAAAGAGGTTCCCTTGGAATGGACTGAGACATCTGGGGGACTCTTGGAATGGTGGCACGACCCTGGAGTTCCTCTCGCCGATCCTGTTGAGAGGGCCTCCTATTGAGATGCGACAGGAATGCCGGGAACTCTTTCCCGACGAAGCAGGGAAAGGATCCCTCATCTCGAGCTACGAGGCGGAAACGGGGCTCCTCTGGATGTGGGCGGGACCCTCGTGATTCCTCTCGAGGGGAGACGGGTATGTCGGGGAACTCCTTGATTTGCACCAAGGGTGTGAAGGACCCTTTCGAAGTTCCAGAGGTGAGGTGTGATCAGCCTCGAGACGCCTCAGCGGAAATGGGCCTCATCTCGCCTGGAGGGGAGAACCTCCTGGATTTTCTCGTGTTGCGGCAGGTCTTCTCGAGTTACGACGGGGACCTCAGGGACCCGCTCTGGTGGCCTCAGGAAAGGCCAGTCCCCATGCGAGTTGCTAGGGGACCTCTCCGGATTCCTCTCCCGTCCATGCCGGGGCCTCAGTCCTTGTGTGGAGTCGGGGCCGGAACCTGAGGATTCCTCTCCAGTGTTGCCATGGATCTTGGGGTGCTTCTGAGTCTCCCCAGGGGAGTCAGGCCTCGTCTCGAGTGGGGGCATGCACGTGCGCTTTCCTCCCGAGCTGCAGCAGTAGTGTCACGCTTCCTGTCACGTGGATCAAGGGATCTGTGGCTTTCCCTCGAGGCTGTCCCTCGAGGCTTTCCCACGAGGCTTTCCCACAGGGCTGTGCTACGTGCCACCTTGGTGTGAGTCGCTCCTCGGCGTGAAAGACGAGCCGGTGAAGGGAAAAGAGGTTCCCTTGGAATGGACTGAGACATCTGGGGGACTCTTGGAATGGTGGCACGACCCTGGAGTTCCTCTCGCCGTTCCTGTTGAGAGGGCCTCCTCTTGAGATGCGACGGGAACGCCGGGAACTCTTTCCCGACGAAGGAGGGAAAGGATCCCTCATCTCGAGCTACGAGGCGGAAACGGGGCTCCTCTGGATGTGGGCGGGACCCTCGTGATTCCTCTCGAGGGGAGACGGGTATGTCGGGGAACTTCTTGATTTGCACCAAGGGTGTGAAGGACCCTTTCGAAGTTCCAGAGGTGAGGTGTGATCAGCCTCGAGACGCCTCAGCGGAAATGGGCCTCATCTCGCCTGGAGGGGAGAACCTCCTGGATTTTCTCGAGTTGCGGCAGGTTTTTTCGAGTTACGACGGGGACCTCAGGGACCCGCTCTGGTGGCCTCAAGAAAGGCCAGTCCCCATGCGAGTTGCTAGGGGCCATCTCGGGATTCCTCTCCCGTCCATGCCGGGGCCTAAGACCTTGTGTGGAGTCGGGGCCGAACCTGAGGATGCCTCTCCAGTGTTGCCATGGACCTTGGGGTGCTTCTGAGTCTCCCCAGGGGACTCAGGCCCCGTCTCGAGTGGGGGCATCCACGTGCGCTTCCCTCCCGAGCTGCAGCAGTAGTGTCACGCTTCCTGTCATGTGGATCAAGGGATCTGTGGCTTTCCCTCGAGGCTTTCCCACGAGGCTTTCCCACAGGGCTGTGCCACGTGCCACCTTGGTGTGAGTCGCTCCTCGGCGTGAAAGACGAGCCGGTGAAGGGAAAAGAGGTTCCCTTGGAATGGACTGAGACATCTGGGGGACTCTTGGAATGGTGGCACGACCCTGGAGTTCCTCTCGCCGATCCTGTTGAGAGGGCCTCCTATTGAGATGCGACAGGAATGCCGGGAACTCTTTCCCGACGAAGCAGGGAAAGGATCCCTCATCTCGAGCTACGAGGCGGAAACGGGGCTCCTCTGGATGTGGGCGGGACCCTCGTGATTCCTCTCGAGGGGAGACGGGTATGTCGGGGAACTCCTTGATTTGCACCAAGGGTGTGAAGGACCCTTTCGAAGTTCCAGAGGTGAGGTGTGATCAGCCTCGAGACGCCTCAGCGGAAATGGGCCTCATCTCGCCTGGAGGGGAGAACCTCCTGGATTTTCTCGAGTTGCGGCAGGTCTTCTCGAGTTACGACGGGGACCTCAGGGACCCGCTCTGGTGGCCTCAGGAAAGGCCAGTCCCCATGCGAGTTGCTAGGGGACCTCTCCGGATTCCTCTCCCGTCCATGCCGGGGCCTCAGTCCTTGTGTGGAGTCGGGGCCGGAACCTGAGGATTCCTCTCCAGTGTTGCCATGGATCTTGGGGTGCTTCTGAGTCTCCCCAGGGGAGTCAGGCCTCGTCTCGAGTGGGGGCATGCACGTGCGCTTTCCTCCCGAGCTGCAGCAGTAGTGTCACGCTTCCTGTCACGTGGATCAAGGGATCTGTGGCTTTCCCTCGAGGCTGTCCCTCGAGGCTTTCCCACGAGGCTTTCCCACAGGGCTGTGCTACGTGCCACCTTGGTGTGAGTCGCTCCTCGGCGTGAAAGACGAGCCGGTGAAGGGAAAAGAGGTTCCCTTGGAATGGACTGAGACATCTGGGGGACTCTTGGAATGGTGGCACGACCCTGGAGTTCCTCTCGCCGTTCCTGTTGAGAGGGCCTCCTCTTGAGATGCGACGGGAACGCCGGGAACTCTTTCCCGACGAAGGAGGGAAAGGATCCCTCATCTCGAGCTACGAGGCGGAAACGGGGCTCCTCTGGATGTGGGCGGGACCCTCGTGATTCCTCTCGAGGGGAGACGGGTATGTCGGGGAACTTCTTGATTTGCACCAAGGGTGTGAAGGACCCTTTCGAAGTTCCAGAGGTGAGGTGTGATCAGCCTCGAGACACCTCAGCGGAAATGGGCCTCATCTCGCCTGGAGGGGAGAACCTCCTGGATTTTCTCGAGTTGCGGCAGGTTTTTTCGAGTTACGACGGGGACCTCAGGGACCCGCTCTGGTGGCCTCAAGAAAGGCCAGTCCCCATGCGAGTTGCTAGGGGCCATCTCGGGATTCCTCTCCCGTCCATGCCGGGGCCTAAGACCTTGTGTGGAGTCGGGGCCGAACCTGAGGATGCCTCTCCAGTGTTGCCATGGACCTTGGGGTGCTTCTGAGTCTCCCCAGGGGACTCAGGCCCCGTCTCGAGTGGGGGCATCCACGTGCGCTTCCCTCCCGAGCTGCAGCAGTAGTGTCACGCTTCCTGTCATGTGGATCAAGGGATCTGTGGCTTTCCCTCGAGGCTTTCCCACGAGGCTTTCCCACAGGGCTGTGCCACGTGCCACCTTGGTGTGAGTCGCTCCTCGGCGTGAAAGACGAGCCGGTGAAGGGAAAAGAGGTTCCTCTGGAATGGACTGAGACATCTGGGGGACTCTTGGAATTGTGGCACGACCCTGGAGTTCCTCTCGCCGTTCCTGTTGAGAGGGCCTCCTCTTGAGGTGCGACGGGAACGCCGGGAACTCTTTCCCGACGAAGCAGGGAAAGGATCCCTCATCTCGAGCTACGAGGCGGAAACGGGGCTCCTCTGGATCTGGGCGGACCCACGTCTTTCCTCTCGAGTGGAGACGGGTATGTCGTGGAACTTCTTGATTTGCACCAAGGGTGTGAAGGACCCTTTCGAAGTTACAGAGGTGAGGTGTGATCAGCCTCGAGACGCCTCAGCGGAAATGGGCCTCATCTCGCCTGGAGGGGAGAACCTCCTGGATTTTCTCGTGTTGCGGCAGGTCTTCTCGAGTTACGACGGGGACCTCAGGGACCCGCTCTGGTGGCCTCAGGAAAGGCCAGTCCCCATGCGAGTTGCTAGGGGACCTCTCGGGATTCCTCTCCCGTCCATGCCGGGGCCTCAGTCCTTGTGTGGAGTCGGGGCCGGAACCTGAGGATTCCTCTCCAGTGTTGCCATGGATCTTGGGGTGCTTCTGAGTCTCCCCAGGGGAGTCAGGCCTCGTCTCGAGTGGGGGCATGCACGTGCGCTTTCCTCCCGAGCTGCAGCAGTAGTGTCACGCTTCCTGTCACGTGGATCAAGGGATCTGTGGCTTTCCCTCGAGGCTGTCCCTCGAGGCTTCCCCACGAGGCTTTCCCACAGGGCTGTGCTACGTGCCACCTTGGTGTGAGTCGCTCCTCGGCGTGAAAGACGAGCCGTTGAAGGGAAAAGAGGTTCCCTTGGAATGGACTGAGACATCTGGGGGACTCTTGGAATGGTGGCACGACCCTGGAGTTCCTCTCGCCGTTCCTGTTGAGAGGGACTCCTCTTGAGATGCGACGGGAACGCCGGGAACTCTTTCCCGACGAAGCAGGGAAAGGATCCCTCATCTCGAGCTACGAGGTGGAAACGGGGCTCCTCTGGATGTGGGCGGGACCCTCGTGATTCCTCTCGAGGGGAGACCGGTATGTCGGGGAACTTCTTGATTTGCACCAAGGGCGTGAAGGACCCTTTCGAAGTTCCAGAGGTGAGGTGTGATCAGCCTCGAGACGCCTCAGCGGAAATGGGCCTCATCTCGCCTGGAGGGGAGAACCTCCTGGATTTTCTCGAGTTGCGGCAGGTTTTTTCGAGTTACGACGGGGACATCAGGGACCCGCTCTGACGGCCTCAAGAAAGGCCAGTCCCCATGCGAGTTGCTAGGGGCCATCTCGGATTTCCTCTCCCGTCCATGCCGGGGCCTAAGACCTTGTGTGGAGTCGGGGCCGAACCTGAGGATGCCTCTCCAGTGTTGCCATGGACCTTGGGGTGCTTCTGAGTCTCCCCAGGGGAGTCAGGCCCCGTCTCGAGTGGGGGCATCCACGTGCGCTTCCCTCCCGAGCTGCAGCAGTAGTGTCACGCTTCCTGTCATGTGGATCAAGGGATCTGTGGCTTTCCCTCGAGGCTTTCCCACGAGGCTTTCCCACAGGGCTGTGCCACGTGCCACCTTGTTGTGAGTCGATCCTCGGCGTGAAAGACGAGCCGGTGAAGGGAAAAGAGGTTCCTCTGGAATGGACTGAGACATCTGGGGGACTCTTGGAATTGTGGCACGACCCTGGAGTTCCTCTCGCCGTTCCTGTTGAGAGGGCCTCCTCTTGAGGTGCGACGGGAACGCCGGGAACTCTTTCCCGACGAAGCAGGGAAAGGATCCCTCATCTCGAGCTACGAGGCAGAAACGGGGCTCCTCTGGATGTGGGCGGACCCACGTGTTTCCTCTCGAGTGGAGACGGGTATGTCGGGGAACTTCTTGATTTGCACCAAGGGTGTGAAGGACCCTTTCGAAGTTACAGAGGTGAGGTGTGATCAGCCTCGAGACGCCTCAGCGGAAATGGGCCTCATCTCGCCTGGAGGAGAGAACCTCCTGGATTTTCTCGAGTTGCGGCAGGTCTTCTCGAGTTACGACGGGGACCTCAGGGACCCGCTCTGGTGGCCTCAGGAAAGGCCAGTCCCCATGCGAGTTGCTAGGGGACATCTCGGGATTCCTCTCCCGTCCATGCCGGGGCCTCAGTCCTTGTGTGGAGTCTGGGCCGGAACCTGAGGATTCCTCTCCAGTGTTGCCATGGATCTTGGGGTGCTTCTGAGTCTCCCCAGGGGAGTCAGGCCTCGTCTCGAGTGGGGGCATGCACGTGCGCTTTCCTCCCGAGCTGCAGCAGTAGTGTCACGCTTCCTGTCACGTGGGTCAAGGGATCTGTTGCTTTCTCTCGAGGCGGTCACTCGAGGCTTTCCCACGAGGCTTTCCCACAGGGCTGTGCCACGTGCCACCTTGGTGTGAGTCGATCCTCGGCGTGAAAGACGAGCCGGTGAAGGGAAAAGAGGTTCCCTTGGAATGGACTGAGACATCTGGGGTACTCTTGGAATGGTGGCACGACCCTGGAGTTCCTCTCGCCGTTCCTGTTGAGAGGGCCTCCTCTTGAGATGCGACGGGAACGCCGGGAACTCTTTCCCGACGAAGCAGGGAAAGGATCCCTCATCTCGAGGTACGATGCGGAAACGGGGCTCCTCTGGATGTGGGCGGGACCCTCGTGATTCCTCTCGAGGGGAGACCGGTATGTCGGGGAACTTCTTGATTTGCACCAAGGGCGTGAAGGACCCTTTCGAAGTTCCAGAGGTGAGGTGTGATCAGCCTCGAGACGCCTCAGCGGAAATGGGCCTCATCTCGCCTGGAGGGGAGAACCTCCTGGATTTTCTCGAGTTGCGGCAGGTCTTCTCGAGTTACGACGGGGACCTCAGGGACCCGCTCTGGTGGCCTCAGGAAAGGCCAGTCCCCATGCGAGTTGCTAGGGGACCTCTCGGGATTCCTCTCCCGTCCATGCCGGGGCCTCAGTCCTTGTGTGGAGTCTGGGCCGGAACCTGAGGATTCCTCTCCAGTGTTGCCATGGATCTTGGGGTGCTTCTGAGTCTCCCCAGGGGAGTCAGGCCTCGTCTCGAGTGGGGGCATGCACGTGCGCTTTCCTCCCGAGCTGCAGCAGTAGTGTCACGCTTCCTGTCACGTGGATCAAGGGATCTGTTGCTTTCCCTCGAGGCTGTCCCTCGAGGCTTTCCCACGAGGCTTTCCCACAGGGCTGTGCCACGTGCCACGTTGGTGTGACTCGATCCTCGGCGTGTAAGACGTGCCGGTGAAGGGAAAAGAAGTTCTTCCGGAATGGACTGAGACATCTGGGGGACTCTTGGAATGGTGGCACGACCCAGGAGTTCCTCTCGCCGTTCCTGTTGAGAGGGCCTCCTCTTGAGATGCGACGGGAACGCCGGGAACTCTTTCCTGACGAAGCAGGGAAAGGATCCCTCATCTCGAGCTACGAGCTGGAAACGGGGCTCCTCTGGATGTGGACGGGACCCCCGTGATTCCTCTCGAGGGGAGACGGGTATGTCGGGGAACTTCTTGATTTGCACCAAGGGTGTGAAGGACCCTTTCGAAGTTCCAGAGGTGAGGTGTTATCAGCCTCGAGACGCCTCAGCGGAAATGGGCCTCATCTCGCCTGGAGGGGAGAACCTCCTGGATTTTCTACAGTTGCGGCAGGTCTCCTCGAGTTAGGACGGGGACCTCAGGGACCCGCTCTGGTGGCCTCAGGAAAGGCCAGTCCCCATGCGAGTTGCTAGGGTACCTCTCGGTATTACTCTCCCGTCCATGCCGGGGCCTCAGTCCTTGTGTGGAGTCTGGGCCGGAACCTGAGGATTCCTCTCCAGTGTTGCCATGGATCTTGGGGTGCTTCTGAGTCTCCCCAGGGGAGTCAGGCCTCGTCTCGAGTGGGGGCATGCACGTGCGCTTTCCTCCCGAGCTGCAGCAGTAGTGTCACGCTTCCTGTCACGTGGGTCAAGGGATCTGTTGCTTTCTCTCGAGGCTGTCCCTCGAGGCTTTCCCACGAGGCTTTCCCACAGGGCTGTGCCACGTGCCACCTTGGTGTGAGTCGCTCCTCGGCGTGAAAGACGAGCCGGTGAAGGGAAAAGAGGTTCCCTTGGAATGGACTGAGACATCTGGGGGACTCTTGGAATGGTGGCACGACCCTGGAGTTCCTCTCGCCGATCCTGTTGAGAGGGCCTCCTATTGAGATGCGACAGGAATGCCGGGAACTCTTTCCCGACGAAGCAGGGAAAGGATACCTCATCTCGAGCTACGAGGCGGAAACGGGGCTCCTCTGGATGTGGGCGGGACCCTCGTGATTCCTCTCGAGGGGAGACGGGTATGTCGGGGAACTCCTTGATTTGCACCAAGGGTGTGAAGGACCCTTTCGAAGTTCCAGAGGTGAGGTGTGATCAGCCTCGAGACGCCTCAGCGGAAATGGGCCTCATCTCGCCTGGAGGGGAGAACCTCCTGGATTTTCTCGTGTTGCGGCAGGTCTTCTCGAGTTACGACGGGGACCTCAGGGACCCGCTCTGGTGGCCTCAGGAAAGGCCAGTCCCCATGCGAGTTGCTAGGGGACCTCTCCGGATTCCTCTCCCGTCCATGCCGGGGCCTCAGTCCTTGTGTGGAGTCGGGGCCGGAACCTGAGGATTCCTCTCCAGTGTTGCCATGGATCTTGGGGTGCTTCTGAGTCTCCCCAGGGGAGTCAGGCCTCGTCTCGAGTGGGGGCATGCACGTGCGCTTTCCTCCCGAGCTGCAGCAGTAGTGTCACGCTTCCTGTCACGTGGATCAAGGGATCTGTGGCTTTCCCTCGAGGCTGTCCCTCGAGGCTTTCCCACGAGGCTTTCCCACAGGGCTGTGCTATGTGCCACCTTGGTGTGAGTCGCTCCTCGGCGTGAAAGACGAGCCGGTGAAGGGAAAAGAGGTTCCCTTGGAATGGACTGAGACATCTGGGGGACTCTTGGAATGGTGGCACGACCCTGGAGTTCCTCTCGCCGTTCCTGTTGAGAGGGCCTCCTCTTGAGATGCGACGGGAACGCCGGGAACTCTTTCCCGACGAAGGAGGGAAAGGATCCCTCATCTCGAGCTACGAGGCGGAAACGGGGCTCCTCTGGATGTGGGCGGGACCCTCGTGATTCCTCTCGAGGGGAGACGGGTATGTCGGGGAACTTCTTGATTTGCACCAAGGGTGTGAAGGACCCTTTCGAAGTTCCAGAGGTGAGGTGTGATCAGCCTCGAGACGCCTCAGCGGAAATGGGCCTCATCTCGCCTGGAGGGGAGAACCTCCTGGATTTTCTCGAGTTGCGGCAGGTTTTTTCGAGTTACGACGGGGACCTCAGGGACCCGCTCTGGTGGCCTCAAGAAAGGCCAGTCCCCATGCGAGTTGCTAGGGGCCATCTCGGGATTCCTCTCCCGTCCATGCCGGGGCCTAAGACCTTGTGTGGAGTCGGGGCCGAACCTGAGGATGCCTCTCCAGTGTTGCCATGGACCTTGGGGTGCTTCTGAGTCTCCCCAGGGGAGTCAGGCCCCGTCTCGAGTGGGGGCATCCACGTGCGCTTCCCTCCCGAGCTGCAGCAGTAGTGTCACGCTTCCTGTCATGTGGATCAAGGGATCTGTGGCTTTCCCTCGAGGCTTTCCCACGAGGCTTTCCCACAGGGCTGTGCCACGTGCCACCTTGTTGTGAGTCGATCCTCGGCGTGAAAGACGAGCCGGTGAAGGGAAAAGAGGTTCCTCTGGAATGGACTGAGACATCTGGGGGACTCTTGGAATTGTGGCACGACCCTGGAGTTCCTCTCGCCGTTCCTGTTGAGAGGGCCTCCTCTTGAGGTGCGACGGGAACGCCGGGAACTCTTTCCCGACGAAGCAGGGAAAGGATCCCTCATCTCGAGCTACGAGGCGGAAACGGGGCTCCTCTGGATGTGGGCGGACCCACGTGTTTCCTCTCGAGTGGAGACGGGTATGTCGGGGAACTTCTTGATTTGCACCAAGGGTGTGAAGGACCCTTTCGAAGTTACAGAGGTGAGGTGTGATCAGCCTTGAGACGCCTCAGCGGAAATGGGCCTCATCTCGCCTGGAGGGGAGAACCTCCTGGATTTTCTCGTGTTGCGGCAGGTCTTCTCGAGTTACGACGGGGACCTCAGGGACCCGCTCTGGTGGCCTCAGGAAAGGCCAGTCCCCATGCGAGTTGCTAGGGGACCTCTCGGGATTCCTCTCCCGTCCATGCCGGGGCCTCAGTCCTTGTGTGGAGTCGGGGCCGGAACCTGAGGATTCCTCTCCAGTGTTGCCATGGATCTTGGGGTGCTTCTGAGTCTCCCCAGGGGAGTCAGGCCTCGTCTCGAGTGGGGGCATGCACGTGCGCTTTCCTCCCGAGCTGCAGCAGTAGTGTCACGCTTCCTGTCACGTGGATCAAGGGATCTGTGGCTTTCCCTCGAGGCTGTCCCTCGAGGCTTCCCCACGAGGCTTTCCCACAGGGCTGTGCTACGTGCCACCTTGGTGTGAGTCGCTCCTCGGCGTGAAAGACGAGCCGTTGAAGGGAAAAGAGGTTCCCTTGGAATGGACTGAGACATCTGGGGGACTCTTGGAATGGTGGCACGACCCTGGAGTTCCTCTCGCCGTTCCTGTTGAGAGGGACTCCTCTTGAGATGCGACGGGAACGCCGGGAACTCTTTCCCGACGAAGCAGGGAAAGGATCCCTCATCTCGAGCTACGAGGTGGAAACGGGGCTCCTCTGGATGTGGGCGGGACCCTCGTGATTCCTCTCGAGGGGAGACCGGTATGTCGGGGAACTTCTTGATTTGCACCAAGGGCGTGAAGGACCCTTTCGAAGTTCCAGAGGTGAGGTGTGATCAGCCTCGAGACGCCTCAGCGGAAATGGGCCTCATCTCGCCTGGAGGGGAGAACCTCCTGGATTTTCTCGAGTTGCGGCAGGTTTTTTCGAGTTACGACGGGGACCTCAGGGACCCGCTCTGATGGCCTCAAGAAAGGCCAGTCCCCATGCGAGTTGCTAGGGGCCATCTCGGATTTCCTCTCCCGTCCATGCCGGGGCCTAAGACCTTGTGTGGAGTCGGGGCCGAACCTGAGGATGCCTCTCCAGTGTTGCCATGGACCTTGGGGTGCTTCTGAGTCTCCCCAGGGGAGTCATGCCCCGTCTCGAGTGGGGGCATCCACGTGCGCTTCCCTCCCGAGCTGCAGCAGTAGTGTCACGCTTCCTGTCATGTGGATCAAGGGATCTGTGGCTTTCCCTCGAGGCTTTCCCACGAGGCTTTCCCACAGGGCTGTGCCACGTGCCACCTTGTTGTGAGTCGATCCTCGGCGTGAAAGACGAGCCGGTGAAGGGAAAAGAGGTTCCTCTGGAATGGACTGAGACATCTGGGGGACTCTTGGAATTGTGGCACGACCCTGGAGTTCCTCTCGCCGTTCCTGTTGAGAGGGCCTCCTCTTGAGGTGCGACGGGAACGCCGGGAACTCTTTCCCGACGAAGCAGGGAAAGGATCCCTCATCTCGAGCTACGAGGCAGAAACGGGGCTCCTCTGGATGTGGGCGGACCCACGTGTTTCCTCTCGAGTGGAGACGGGTATGTCGGGGAACTTCTTGATTTGCACCAAGGGTGTGAAGGACCCTTTCGAAGTTCCAGAGGTGAGGTGTGATCAGCCTCGAGACGCCTCAGCGGAAATGGGCCTCATCTCGCCTGGAGGGGAGAACCTCCTGGATTTTCTCGAGTTGCGGCAGGTCTTCTCGAGTTACGACGGGGACCTCAGGGACCCGCTCTGGTGGCCTCAGGAAAGGCCAGTCCCCATGCGAGTTGCTAGGGGACATCTCGGGATTCCTCTCCCGTCCATGCCGGGGCCTCAGTCCTTGTGTGGAGTCTGGGCCGGAACCTGAGGATTCCTCTCCAGTGTTGCCATGGATCTTGGGGTGCTTCTGAGTCTCCCCAGGGGAGTCAGGCCTCGTCTCGAGTGGGGGCATGCACGTGCGCTTTCCTCCCGAGCTGCAGCAGTAGTGTCACGCTTCCTGTCACGTGGGTCAAGGGATCTGTTGCTTTCTCTCGAGGCGGTCACTCGAGGCTTTCCCACGAGGCTTTCCCACAGGGCTGTGCCACGTGCCACCTTGGTGTGAGTCGATCCTCGGCGTGAAAGACGAGCCGGTGAAGGGAAAAGAGGTTCCTCTGGAATGGACTGAGACATCTGGGGGACTCTTGGAATGGTGGCACGACCCTGGAGTTCCTCTCGCCGTTCCTGTTAGAGGGCCTCCTCTTGAGATGCGACGGGAACGCCGGGAACTCTTTCCTGACGAAGCAGGGAAAGGATCCCTCATCTCGAGCTACGAGGCGGAAACGGGGCTCCTCTGGATGTGGACGGGACCCTCGTGATTCCTCTCGAGTGGAGACGGGTATGTCGGGGAACTTCTTGATTTGCACCAAGGGCGTGAAGGACCCTTTCGAAGTTCCAGAGGTGAGGTGTGATCAGCCTCGAGACGCCTCAGCGGAAATGGGCCTCATCTCGCCTGGAGGGGAGAACCTCCTGGATTTTCTCGAGTTGCGGCAGGTTTTTTCGAGTTACGACGGGGACCTCAGGGACCCGCTCTGATGGCCTCAAGAAAGGCCAGTCCCCATGCGAGTTGCTAGGGGCCATCTCGGGATTCCTCTCCCGTCCATGCCGGGGCCTAAGACCTTGTGTGGAGTCGGGGCCGAACCTGAGGATGCCTCTCCAGTGTTGCCATGGACCTTGGGGTGCTTCTGAGTCTCCCCAGGGGAGTCAGGCCCCGTCTCGAGTGGGGGCATCCACGTGCGCTTCCCTCCCGAGCTGCAGCAGTAGTGTCACGCTTCCTGTCATGTGGATCAAGGGATCTGTGGCTTTCCCTCGAGGCTTTCCCACGAGGCTTTCCCACAGGGCTGTGCCACGTGCCACCTTGTTGTGAGTCGATCCTCGGCGTGAAAGACGAGCCGGTGAAGGGAAAAGAGGTTCCTCTGGAATGGACTGAGACATCTGGGGGACTCTTGGAATTGTGGCACGACCCTGGAGTTCCTCTCGCCGTTCCTGTTGAGAGGGCCTCCTCTTGAGGTGCGACGGGAACGCCGGGAACTCTTTCCCGACGAAGCAGGGAAAGGATCCCTCATCTCGAGCTACGAGGCGGAAACGGGGCTCCTCTGGATGTGGGCGGACCCACGTGTTTCCTCTCGAGTGGAGACGGGTATGTCGGGGAACTTCTTGATTTGCACCAAGGGTGTGAAGGACCCTTTCGAAGTTCCAGAGGTGAGGTGTGATCAGCCTCGAGACGCCTCAGCGGAAATGGGCCTCATCTCGCCTGGAGGGGAGAACCTCCTGGATTTTCTCGTGTTGCGGCAGGTCTTCTCGAGTTACGACGGGGACCTCAGGGACCCGCTCTGGTGGCCTCAGGAAAGGCCAGTCCCCATGCGAGTTGCTAGGGGACCTCTCGGGATTCCTCTCCCGTCCATGCCGGGGCCTCAGTCCTTGTGTGGAGTCGGGGCCGGAACCTGAGGATTCCTCTCCAGTGTTGCCTTGGATCTTGGGGTGCTTCTGAGTCTCCCCAGGGGAGTCAGGCCTCGTCTCGAGTGGGGGCATGCACGTGCGCTTTCCTCCCGAGCTGCAGCAGTAGTGTCACGCTTCCTGTCACGTGGATCAAGGGATCTGTGGCTTTCCCTCGAGGCTGTCCCTCGAGGCTTTCCCACGAGGCTTTCCCACAGGGCTGTGCTACGTGCCACCTTGGTGTGAGTCGCTCCTCGGCGTGAAAGACGAGCCGGTGAAGGGAAAAGAGGTTCCCTTGGAATGGACTGAGACATCTGGGGGACTCTTGGAATGGTGGCACGACCCTGGAGTTCCTCTCGCCGTTCCTGTTAGAGGGCCTCCTCTTGAGATGCGACGGGAACGCCGGGAACTCTTTCCTGACGAAGCAGGGAAAGGATCCCTCATCTCGAGCTACGAGGCGGAAACGGGGCTCCTCTGGATGTGGACGGGACCCTCGTGATTCCTCTCGAGTGGAGACGGGTATGTCGGGGAACTTCTTGATTTGCACCAAGGGCGTGAAGGACCCTTTCGAAGTTCCAGAGGTGAGGTGTGATCAGCCTCGAGACGCCTCAGCGGAAATGGGCCTCATCTCGCCTGGAGGGGAGAACCTCCTGGATTTTCTCGAGTTGCGGCAGGTTTTTTCGAGTTACGACGGGGACCTCAGGGACCCGCTCTGATGGCCTCAAGAAAGGCCAGTCCCCATGCGAGTTGCTAGGGGCCATCTCGGGATTCCTCTCCCGTCCATGCCGGGGCCTAAGACCTTGTGTGGAGTCGGGGCCGAACCTGAGGATGCCTCTCCAGTGTTGCCATGGACCTTGGGGTGCTTCTGAGTCTCCCCAGGGGAGTCAGGCCCCGTCTCGAGTGGGGGCATCCACGTGCGCTTCCCTCCCGAGCTGCAGCAGTAGTGTCACGCTTCCTGTCATGTGGATCAAGAGATCTGTGGCTTTCCCTCGAGGCTGTCCCTCGAGGCTTTCCCACGAGGCTTTCCCACAGGGCTGTGCTACGTGCCACCTTGGTGTGAGTCGCTCCTCGGCGTGAAAGACGAGCCGGTGAAGGGAAAAGAGGTTCCCTTGGAATGGACTGAGACATCTGGGGGACTCTTGGAATGGTGGCACGACCCTGGAGTTCCTCTCGCCGTTCCTGTTAGAGGGCCTCCTCTTGAGATGCGACGGGAACGCCGGGAACTCTTTCCTGACGAAGCAGGGAAAGGATCCCTCATCTCGAGCTACGAGGCGGAAACGGGGCTCCTCTGGATGTGGACGGGACCCTCGTGATTCCTCTCGAGTGGAGACGGGTATGTCGGGGAACTTCTTGATTTGCACCAAGGGCGTGAAGGACCCTTTCGACGTTCCAGAGGTGAGGTGTGATCAGCCTCGAGACGCCTCAGCGGAAATGGGCCTCATCTCGCCTGGAGGGGAGAACCTCCTGGATTTTCTCGAGTTGCGGCAGGTTTTTTCGAGTTACGACGGGGACCTCAGGGACCCGCTCTGGTGGCCTCAGGAAAGGCCAGTCCCCATGCGAGTTGCTAGGGGACATCTCGGGATTCCTCTCCCGTCCATGCCGGGGCCTAAGACCTTGTGTGGAGTCGGGGCCGAACCTGAGGATTCCTCTCCAGTGTTGCCATGGATCTTGGGGTGCTTCTGAGTCTCCCGAGGGGAGTCAGGCCCCGTCTCGAGTGGGTGCATCCACGTGGGCTTCCCTCCCGAGCTGCAGCAATAGTGTCACGCTTCCTGTCATGTGGATCAAGGGTTCTGTGGCTTTCCCTCGAGGCTTTCCCACGAGGCTTTCCCACAGGGCTGTGCCACGTGCGACCTTGTTGTGAGGCGATCCTCGGCGTGAAAGACGAGCCGGTGAAGGGAAAAGAGGTTCCTCTGGAATGGACTGAGACATCTGGGGGACTCTTGGAATTGTCGCACGACCCAGGAGTTCCTCTCGCCGTTCCTGTTGAGAGGGCCTCCTCTTGAGGCGCGACGGGAAAGACGGGAACTCTTTCCCGACGAAGCAGGGAAAGGATCCCTCATCTCGAGCTACGAGGCGGAAACGGGGCTCCTCTGGATGTGGGCGGGACCCACGTGTTTCCTCTCGAGTGGAGACGGGTATGACGGGGAACTTCTTAATTTGCACTAAGGTTGTGAAGGACCCTTTCGAAGTTCCAGAGGTGAGGTCTGATCAGCCTCGAGACGCCTCAGCGGAAATGGGCCTCATCTCGCCTGGAGGGGAGAACCTCCTGGATTTTCTCGAGTTGCGGCAGGTCTTCTCGAGTTACGACGGGGACCTCAGGGACCCGCTCTGGTGGCCTCAGGAAAGGCCAGTCCCCATGCGAGTTGCTAGGGGACCTCTCGGGATTCCTCTCCCGTCCATGCCGGGGCCTCAGTCCTTGTGTGGAGTCTGGGCCGGAACCTGAGGATTCCTCTCCAGTGTTGCCATGGATCTTGGGGTGCTTCTGAGTCTCCCCAGGGGAGTCAGGCCTCGTCTCGAGTGGGGGCATGCACGTGCGCTTTCCTCCCGAGCTGCAGCAGTAGTGTCACGCTTCCTGTCACGTGGATCAAGGGATCTGTTGCTTTCCCTCGAGGCTGTCCCTCGAGGCTTTCCCACGAGGCTTTCCCACAGGGCTGTGCCACGTGCCACGTTGGTGTGACTCGATCCTCGGCGTGTAAGACGTGCCGGTGAAGGGAAAAGAAGTTCTTCCGGAATGGACTGAGACATCTGGGGGACTCTTGGAATGGTGGCACGACCCAGGAGTTCCTCTCGCCGTTCCTGTTGAGAGGGCCTCCTCTTGAGATGCGACGGGAACGCCGGGAACTCTTTCCTGACGAAGCAGGGAAAGGATCCCTCATCTCGAGCTACGAGCTGGAAACGGGGCTCCTCTGGATGTGGACGGGACCCCCGTGATTCCTCTCGAGGGGAGACGGGTATGTCGGGGAACTTCTTGATTTGCACCAAGGGTGTGAAGGACCCTTTCGAAGTTCCAGAGGTGAGGTGTTATCAGCCTCGAGACGCCTCAGCGGAAATGGGCCTCATCTCGCCTGGAGGGGAGAACCTCCTGGATTTTCTACAGTTGCGGCAGGTCTCCTCGAGTTAGGACGGGGACCTCAGGGACCCGCTCTGGTGGCCTCAGGAAAGGCCAGTCCCCATGCGAGTTGCTAGGGTACCTCTCGGTATTACTCTCCCGTCCATGCCGGGGCCTCAGTCCTTGTGTGGAGTCTGGGCCGGAACCTGAGGATTCCTCTCCAGTGTTGCCATGGATCTTGGGGTGCTTCTGAGTCTCCCCAGGGGAGTCAGGCCTCGTCTCGAGTGGGGGCATGCACGTGCGCTTTCCTCCCGAGCTGCAGCAGTAGTGTCACGCTTCCTGTCACGTGGGTCAAGGGATCTGTTGCTTTCTCTCGAGGCTGTCCCTCGAGGCTTTCCCACGAGGCTTTCCCACAGGGCTGTGCCACGTGCCACCTTGGTGTGAGTCGCTCCTCGGCGTGAAAGACGAGCCGGTGAAGGGAAAAGAGGTTCCCTTGGAATGGACTGAGACATCTGGGGGACTCTTGGAATGGTGGCACGACCCTGGAGTTCCTCTCGCCGATCCTGTTGAGAGGGCCTCCTATTGAGATGCGACAGGAATGCCGGGAACTCTTTCCCGACGAAGCAGGGAAAGGATACCTCATCTCGAGCTACGAGGCGGAAACGGGGCTCCTCTGGATGTGGGCGGGACCCTCGTGATTCCTCTCGAGGGGAGACGGGTATGTCGGGGAACTCCTTGATTTGCACCAAGGGTGTGAAGGACCCTTTCGAAGTTCCAGAGGTGAGGTGTGATCAGCCTCGAGACGCCTCAGCGGAAATGGGCCTCATCTCGCCTGGAGGGGAGAACCTCCTGGATTTTCTCGTGTTGCGGCAGGTCTTCTCGAGTTACGACGGGGACCTCAGGGACCCGCTCTGGTGGCCTCAGGAAAGGCCAGTCCCCATGCGAGTTGCTAGGGGACCTCTCCGGATTCCTCTCCCGTCCATGCCGGGGCCTCAGTCCTTGTGTGGAGTCGGGGCCGGAACCTGAGGATTCCTCTCCAGTGTTGCCATGGATCTTGGGGTGCTTCTGAGTCTCCCCAGGGGAGTCAGGCCTCGTCTCGAGTGGGGGCATGCACGTGCGCTTTCCTCCCGAGCTGCAGCAGTAGTGTCACGCTTCCTGTCACGTGGATCAAGGGATCTGTGGCTTTCCCTCGAGGCTGTCCCTCGAGGCTTTCCCACGAGGCTTTCCCACAGGGCTGTGCTATGTGCCACCTTGGTGTGAGTCGCTCCTCGGCGTGAAAGACGAGCCGGTGAAGGGAAAAGAGGTTCCCTTGGAATGGACTGAGACATCTGGGGGACTCTTGGAATGGTGGCACGACCCTGGAGTTCCTCTCGCCGTTCCTGTTGAGAGGGCCTCCTCTTGAGATGCGACGGGAACGCCGGGAACTCTTTCCCGACGAAGGAGGGAAAGGATCCCTCATCTCGAGCTACGAGGCGGAAACGGGGCTCCTCTGGATGTGGGCGGGACCCTCGTGATTCCTCTCGAGGGGAGACGGGTATGTCGGGGAACTTCTTGATTTGCACCAAGGGTGTGAAGGACCCTTTCGAAGTTCCAGAGGTGAGGTGTGATCAGCCTCGAGACGCCTCAGCGGAAATGGGCCTCATCTCGCCTGGAGGGGAGAACCTCCTGGATTTTCTCGAGTTGCGGCAGGTTTTTTCGAGTTACGACGGGGACCTCAGGGACCCGCTCTGGTGGCCTCAAGAAAGGCCAGTCCCCATGCGAGTTGCTAGGGGCCATCTCGGGATTCCTCTCCCGTCCATGCCGGGGCCTAAGACCTTGTGTGGAGTCGGGGCCGAACCTGAGGATGCCTCTCCAGTGTTGCCATGGACCTTGGGGTGCTTCTGAGTCTCCCCAGGGGAGTCAGGCCCCGTCTCGAGTGGGGGCATCCACGTGCGCTTCCCTCCCGAGCTGCAGCAGTAGTGTCACGCTTCCTGTCATGTGGATCAAGGGATCTGTGGCTTTCCCTCGAGGCTTTCCCACGAGGCTTTCCCACAGGGCTGTGCCACGTGCCACCTTGTTGTGAGTCGATCCTCGGCGTGAAAGACGAGCCGGTGAAGGGAAAAGAGGTTCCTCTGGAATGGACTGAGACATCTGGGGGACTCTTGGAATTGTGGCACGACCCTGGAGTTCCTCTCGCCGTTCCTGTTGAGAGGGCCTCCTCTTGAGGTGCGACGGGAACGCCGGGAACTCTTTCCCGACGAAGCAGGGAAAGGATCCCTCATCTCGAGCTACGAGGCGGAAACGGGGCTCCTCTGGATGTGGGCGGACCCACGTGTTTCCTCTCGAGTGGAGACGGGTATGTCGGGGAACTTCTTGATTTGCACCAAGGGTGTGAAGGACCCTTTCGAAGTTACAGAGGTGAGGTGTGATCAGCCTTGAGACGCCTCAGCGGAAATGGGCCTCATCTCGCCTGGAGGGGAGAACCTCCTGGATTTTCTCGTGTTGCGGCAGGTCTTCTCGAGTTACGACGGGGACCTCAGGGACCCGCTCTGGTGGCCTCAGGAAAGGCCAGTCCCCATGCGAGTTGCTAGGGGACCTCTCGGGATTCCTCTCCCGTCCATGCCGGGGCCTCAGTCCTTGTGTGGAGTCGGGGCCGGAACCTGAGGATTCCTCTCCAGTGTTGCCATGGATCTTGGGGTGCTTCTGAGTCTCCCCAGGGGAGTCAGGCCTCGTCTCGAGTGGGGGCATGCACGTGCGCTTTCCTCCCGAGCTGCAGCAGTAGTGTCACGCTTCCTGTCACGTGGATCAAGGGATCTGTGGCTTTCCCTCGAGGCTGTCCCTCGAGGCTTCCCCACGAGGCTTTCCCACAGGGCTGTGCTACGTGCCACCTTGGTGTGAGTCGCTCCTCGGCGTGAAAGACGAGCCGTTGAAGGGAAAAGAGGTTCCCTTGGAATGGACTGAGACATCTGGGGGACTCTTGGAATGGTGGCACGACCCTGGAGTTCCTCTCGCCGTTCCTGTTGAGAGGGACTCCTCTTGAGATGCGACGGGAACGCCGGGAACTCTTTCCCGACGAAGCAGGGAAAGGATCCCTCATCTCGAGCTACGAGGTGGAAACGGGGCTCCTCTGGATGTGGGCGGGACCCTCGTGATTCCTCTCGAGGGGAGACCGGTATGTCGGGGAACTTCTTGATTTGCACCAAGGGCGTGAAGGACCCTTTCGAAGTTCCAGAGGTGAGGTGTGATCAGCCTCGAGACGCCTCAGCGGAAATGGGCCTCATCTCGCCTGGAGGGGAGAACCTCCTGGATTTTCTCGAGTTGCGGCAGGTTTTTTCGAGTTACGACGGGGACCTCAGGGACCCGCTCTGATGGCCTCAAGAAAGGCCAGTCCCCATGCGAGTTGCTAGGGGCCATCTCGGATTTCCTCTCCCGTCCATGCCGGGGCCTAAGACCTTGTGTGGAGTCGGGGCCGAACCTGAGGATGCCTCTCCAGTGTTGCCATGGACCTTGGGGTGCTTCTGAGTCTCCCCAGGGGAGTCATGCCCCGTCTCGAGTGGGGGCATCCACGTGCGCTTCCCTCCCGAGCTGCAGCAGTAGTGTCACGCTTCCTGTCATGTGGATCAAGGGATCTGTGGCTTTCCCTCGAGGCTTTCCCACGAGGCTTTCCCACAGGGCTGTGCCACGTGCCACCTTGTTGTGAGTCGATCCTCGGCGTGAAAGACGAGCCGGTGAAGGGAAAAGAGGTTCCTCTGGAATGGACTGAGACATCTGGGGGACTCTTGGAATTGTGGCACGACCCTGGAGTTCCTCTCGCCGTTCCTGTTGAGAGGGCCTCCTCTTGAGGTGCGACGGGAACGCCGGGAACTCTTTCCCGACGAAGCAGGGAAAGGATCCCTCATCTCGAGCTACGAGGCAGAAACGGGGCTCCTCTGGATGTGGGCGGACCCACGTGTTTCCTCTCGAGTGGAGACGGGTATGTCGGGGAACTTCTTGATTTGCACCAAGGGTGTGAAGGACCCTTTCGAAGTTCCAGAGGTGAGGTGTGATCAGCCTCGAGACGCCTCAGCGGAAATGGGCCTCATCTCGCCTGGAGGGGAGAACCTCCTGGATTTTCTCGAGTTGCGGCAGGTCTTCTCGAGTTACGACGGGGACCTCAGGGACCCGCTCTGGTGGCCTCAGGAAAGGCCAGTCCCCATGCGAGTTGCTAGGGGACATCTCGGGATTCCTCTCCCGTCCATGCCGGGGCCTCAGTCCTTGTGTGGAGTCTGGGCCGGAACCTGAGGATTCCTCTCCAGTGTTGCCATGGATCTTGGGGTGCTTCTGAGTCTCCCCAGGGGAGTCAGGCCTCGTCTCGAGTGGGGGCATGCACGTGCGCTTTCCTCCCGAGCTGCAGCAGTAGTGTCACGCTTCCTGTCACGTGGGTCAAGGGATCTGTTGCTTTCTCTCGAGGCGGTCACTCGAGGCTTTCCCACGAGGCTTTCCCACAGGGCTGTGCCACGTGCCACCTTGGTGTGAGTCGATCCTCGGCGTGAAAGACGAGCCGGTGAAGGGAAAAGAGGTTCCTCTGGAATGGACTGAGACATCTGGGGGACTCTTGGAATGGTGGCACGACCCTGGAGTTCCTCTCGCCGTTCCTGTTAGAGGGCCTCCTCTTGAGATGCGACGGGAACGCCGGGAACTCTTTCCTGACGAAGCAGGGAAAGGATCCCTCATCTCGAGCTACGAGGCGGAAACGGGGCTCCTCTGGATGTGGACGGGACCCTCGTGATTCCTCTCGAGTGGAGACGGGTATGTCGGGGAACTTCTTGATTTGCACCAAGGGCGTGAAGGACCCTTTCGAAGTTCCAGAGGTGAGGTGTGATCAGCCTCGAGACGCCTCAGCGGAAATGGGCCTCATCTCGCCTGGAGGGGAGAACCTCCTGGATTTTCTCGAGTTGCGGCAGGTTTT
>NW_026292073.1:0-25238 GCF_023091745.1 Budorcas taxicolor | reverse complement strand
GAACGGCCACACGAGGGTTTTACTGTCTCTTACTTCCAATCAGTGAAATTGACCTTCCCGTGAAGAGGCGGGAATAAACCAACAAGACGAGAAGACCCTATGGAGCTTTAACTAACTAGTCCAAAGAAAATAAACTTAACCATTAAGGGATAACAACACTCTTTATGGACTAGCAGTTTTGGTTGGGGTGACCTCGGAGAACAAAAAATCCTCCGAACGATTTTAAAGACTAGACCCACAAGTCAAATCAAACTATCGTTTATTGATCCAAAGACTTGATCAACGGAACAAGTTACCCTAGGGATAACAGCGCAATCCTATTCAAGAGTCCATATCGACAATAGGGTTTACGACCTCGATGTTGGATCAGGACACCCCGATGGTGCAACCGCTATCAAAGGTTCGTTTGTTCAACGATTAAAGTCCTACGTGATCTGAGTTCAGACCGGAGTAATCCAGGTCGGTTTCTATCTGTTATGTATTTCTCCCAGTACGAAAGGACAAGAGAAATAAGGCCAACTTCAACAAAGCGCCTTAAATCAATCAATGACTTTATCTCAATTGACCTCACAAACAATACCTGCCCTAGAAAAGGGCCCAGTTAAGGTGGCAGAGCCCGGTAATTGCGTAAAACTTAAACCTTTATACTCAGAGATTCAAATCCTCTCCTTAACAAAATGTTTATACTCAACATCTTAACACTTATTATCCCCATTCTTCTAGCCGTAGCTTTTCTTACACTAGTTGAACGAAAAATCCTAGGCTACATACAACTCCGAAAAGGCCCAAATATTGTAGGACCATATGGCTTACTCCAACCCATCGCCGATGCAATCAAACTTTTCATTAAAGAACCCCTACGACCTGCCACATCCTCAATCTCAATATTTATTCTAGCCCCCATCCTAGCCCTAACCCTAGCCTTAACTATATGAATCCCCCTACCCATACCCTATCCCCTCATCAATATAAACTTAGGAATCCTTTTCATATTAGCTATATCAAGCTTAGCCGTATACTCGATCCTCTGATCAGGCTGAGCCTCCAACTCAAAATACGCTCTTATTGGAGCCCTACGAGCAGTAGCACAAACAATTTCATATGAAGTTACACTAGCAATTATCTTACTATCAATCTTACTAATAAATGGATCCTTCACTCTCTCTACATTAATCATTACACAAGAACAAGTATGACTAATCTTCCCAGCATGACCCTTAGCAATAATATGATTCATTTCAACACTAGCAGAAACAAACCGAGCACCATTTGATCTTACTGAAGGAGAATCTGAACTAGTATCGGGCTTTAATGTAGAATACGCCGCAGGACCATTCGCCCTATTCTTTATAGCAGAATATGCAAACATTATTATAATAAATATCTTCACAACAACCCTCTTCCTAGGAGCATCCCATAACCCATACATACCAGAACTCTACGCAATTAACTTTATCATCAAATCACTACTACTCACAATGACCTTCCTATGAATCCGAGCATCCTACCCCCGATTCCGCTATGATCAACTGATGCACTTATTATGAAAAAATTTTCTACCCCTAACGCTAGCCCTATGCATATGACATGTATCTCTACCTATTCTCCTATCAAGTATCCCCCCACAAACATAAGAAATATGTCTGACAAAAGAGTTACTTTGATAGAGTAAATTATAGAGGTTTAAATCCTCTTATTTCTAGAACTATAGGAATTGAACCTACTCCTAAGAACTCAAAACTCTTCGTGCTCCCAATTACACCAAATTCTAATAGTAAGGTCAGCTAATTAAGCTATCGGGCCCATACCCCGAAAATGTTGGTTTGTATCCTTCCCGTACTAATAAACCCAATCACTCTCATTATTATCTTAATAACTATAATACTTGGAACCATTATCGTTATAATTAGCTCCCACTGACTACTCATCTGAATCGGATTTGAAATAAATATACTCGCCATCATTCCTATTATAATAAAAAAACACAACCCACGAGCCACAGAAGCATCAACTAAATATTTCCTAACTCAATCAACAGCCTCAATACTACTAATAATAGCCATTATCATCAACTTAATATTCTCAGGCCAATGAACCGTAATAAAACTATTTAACCCAACAGCCTCCATACTCATAACAATAGCCCTCGCCATAAAACTAGGAATAGCCCCATTCCACTTCTGAGTCCCAGAAGTAACACAAGGCATCCCTCTATCTTCAGGCCTAATCTTACTTACATGACAAAAACTAGCACCCATATCGGTACTTTACCAAGTATCCCAATCCATCAACCTAAATATAATCTTAACCCTATCAATTCTATCCATTATAATCGGAGGCTGAGGAGGATTAAACCAAACCCAACTACGAAAAATTATAGCTTACTCATCAATTGCCCACATAGGCTGAATAACAGCAATTTTACCATACAATCCCACCATAACATTACTAAACCTAATCATTTACATCATCATAACTTCCACCATATTTACACTATTTATAGCCAACTCAACCACAACCACTCTATCACTATCACACACATGAAACAAAACACCCATCATAACTATTCTAATTCTCATTACCCTCCTATCAATAGGAGGACTCCCCCCACTATCAGGATTTATGCCAAAATGAATAATTATTCAAGAAATGACAAAAAACAATAGCATTATCCTACCTACCTTCATAGCAATTACAGCACTACTAAACCTATATTTCTACATACGACTGGCATATTCCACCACACTTACTATGTTCCCTTCCACAAACAACATAAAAATAAAATGACAATTCTCAACCATAAAACGAATAACCCTCCTACCAACAATAACCGTATTGTCCACTATACTACTACCACTTACACCAATTCTCTCAATCCTAGAATAGGAATTTAGGTTAAATAGACCAAGAGCCTTCAAAGCCCTAAGCAAGTATAATTTACTTAATTCCTGATAAGGACTGCAAGATCATATCTTACATCAATTGAATGCAAATCAACTACTTTAATTAAGCTAAATCCTCACTAGATTGGTGGGTCCCACCCCCACGAAACTTTAGTTAACAGCTAAATACCCTAAATAACTGGCTTCAATCTACTTCTCCCGCCGCAAGAAAAAAAAGGCGGGAGAAGCCCCGGCAGAGTTTGAAGCTGCTCCTTTGAATTTGCAATTCAATATGTTAATTCACTACAGGACCTGGTAAAAAGAGGAATCAAACCTCTATTCTTAGATTTACAGTCTATTGCTTTACTCAGCCATTTTACCCATGTTCATAAACCGCTGATTATTTTCAACTAATCATAAAGATATCGGTACCCTTTATCTTCTATTTGGTGCCTGAGCCGGCATAGTAGGAACCGCTCTGAGCTTACTAATTCGTGCTGAGTTAGGCCAACCCGGAACTCTACTTGGAGATGACCAAATCTACAACGTAATTGTAACTGCACACGCATTCGTAATAATCTTCTTTATAGTAATGCCTATTATAATTGGAGGGTTTGGCAACTGGCTAGTTCCTCTAATGATTGGAGCCCCTGATATAGCATTCCCTCGGATAAATAATATAAGTTTTTGGCTCCTCCCCCCTTCTTTCCTATTACTCCTAGCATCCTCTATAGTCGAAGCCGGAGCAGGGACGGGTTGAACCGTATATCCCCCTCTAGCAGGTAATCTAGCCCACGCAGGAGCCTCAGTAGACCTGACCATTTTCTCCCTACACCTAGCAGGTGTTTCCTCAATTTTAGGAGCCATTAATTTTATTACAACTATTATTAACATAAAACCTCCCGCAATATCACAATACCAGACCCCCCTGTTCGTGTGATCTGTACTGATCACTGCCGTACTACTCCTCCTCTCACTTCCTGTATTAGCAGCTGGCATCACAATATTACTAACAGACCGAAACCTGAATACAACTTTCTTTGACCCAGCAGGAGGAGGAGACCCTATCTTATATCAACACTTATTCTGATTTTTTGGACACCCCGAAGTATATATTCTAATTTTACCTGGCTTTGGAATAATCTCCCACATCGTAACCTACTATTCAGGAAAAAAAGAGCCATTTGGATATATAGGAATAGTATGAGCCATAATATCAATTGGATTTCTAGGATTTATTGTATGAGCCCATCATATATTCACAGTCGGAATAGACGTCGATACACGAGCTTACTTTACATCCGCTACTATAATTATTGCTATCCCAACCGGAGTAAAAGTCTTTAGTTGGCTAGCAACACTTCACGGAGGAAATATCAAATGATCCCCCGCTATAATATGAGCCCTAGGCTTCATTTTCCTTTTTACAGTTGGAGGACTAACTGGAATTGTTTTAGCCAACTCCTCCCTTGACATCGTTCTCCACGACACATACTATGTGGTAGCACATTTCCACTACGTACTATCAATAGGAGCTGTATTCGCTATCATAGGAGGATTTGTACATTGATTTCCCTTATTCTCAGGCTACACCCTTAATGACACATGAGCCAAAATCCATTTCGCAATTATATTTGTAGGTGTTAACATGACCTTCTTCCCACAACATTTCTTAGGGCTATCTGGTATACCACGACGATACTCCGATTACCCAGACGCATATACAATATGAAACACTATTTCATCTATAGGCTCATTCATCTCACTAACGGCAGTAATATTAATGACTTTTATCATCTGAGAAGCATTTGCATCCAAACGGGAAGTCTTAACCGTGGACCTAACCACAACAAATCTAGAATGACTAAACGGATGCCCTCCACCATATCACACATTTGAAGAACCTACATACATTAACCTAAAATAAGAGAGGAAGGAATTGAACCCCCTATTATCGGTTTCAAGCCAACACCATAACCACTATGTCTCTCTCAATAAACGAGATGTTAGTAAAACATTACATAACCTTGTCAAGATTAAATTACAGGTGAAAGTCCCGTACATCTCATATGGCATATCCCGTACAGCTAGGCTTTCAAGACGCAACATCACCCATCATAGAAGAACTGCTACACTTTCACGATCACACTCTGATAATTGTTTTCCTAATTAGCTCACTAGTACTCTATATTATCTTACTGATACTAACAACAAAACTAACCCATACCAGCACCATAGACGCACAAGAAGTAGAAACAATCTGAACCATTCTACCAGCCATTATTCTGATTATAATTGCTCTCCCATCCCTACGAATTCTATACATAATAGACGAAATCAACAACCCATCTCTCACAGTAAAGACCATAGGACATCAATGATACTGAAGTTATGAGTACACAGACTATGAAGACTTAAGCTTCGACTCCTATATAATTCCAACATCAGAATTGAAACCTGGAGAACTACGATTACTAGAAGTAG
The DNA here is from genome assembly GCF_023091745.1 of Budorcas taxicolor. Classification (NCBI taxonomy): domain Eukaryota; kingdom Metazoa; phylum Chordata; class Mammalia; order Artiodactyla; family Bovidae; genus Budorcas; species Budorcas taxicolor. The sequence goes on along the minus strand of NW_026292073.1, from coordinate 19,872 downwards.
ATAACCGAGCTGTATTACCTATAGAAATAACAATTCGAATACTAATCTCCTCCGAAGACGTTTTACACTCATGAGCAGTTCCCTCTCTAGGACTAAAAACAGACGCAATTCCAGGCCGTTTAAATCAAACAACCCTCATATCAACTCGTCCAGGCCTATTTTACGGCCAATGCTCAGAAATCTGCGGATCAAATCATAGTTTCATACCAATCGTTCTCGAACTAGTCCCATTAGAATATTTTGAAAAGTGATCTGCATCAATGTTATAAGTCATCAAGAAGCTATGCCAGCATTAACCTTTTAAGTTAAAGACCGAGAGCACAACACTCTCCTTGATGACATGCCACAACTAGACACATCAACGTGACTCACGACAATTCTATCAATATTTTTAGTCCTCTTTATTGTTCTCCAATTAAAAATCTCAAAACACGATTTCTACTATAACCCAAAATTAATAACAACAAAAACGCCAAAACAAGACGCCCCTTGAGAAACAAAATGAACGAAAATCTATTTACCTCTTTCATTACCCCTGTAATTCTAGGCCTCCCCCTTGTTACTCTCGTCATTATATTCCCTAGCTTACTATTTCCTACATCAAACCGACTAATTAATAACCGCCTTATCTCCCTCCAACAATGAGCACTTCAACTCATGTCAAAACAAATAATAAGCACTCACAACACCAAAGGACAAACATGAACATTGATATTAATGTCCCTAATTCTATTTATTGGGTCTACAAATTTATTAGGCTTATTACCCCATTCATTTACACCAACCACACAACTATCAATAAATTTAGGCATGGCTATTCCCCTATGAGCAGGGGCCGTAGTTACAGGCTTCCGCAACAAAACCAAAGCATCACTCGCCCACTTCCTACCACAAGGAACACCTACCCCACTAATCCCAATACTGGTAATTATCGAAACCATCAGCCTCTTCATCCAACCAGTAGCCCTTGCCGTACGATTAACAGCCAACATCACAGCAGGGCACTTATTAATTCACTTAATCGGAGGAGCTACCCTTGCATTATTAAATATCAATACCACAACAGCACTTATTACATTTACTATTTTAGCTCTACTAACAATCCTCGAATTCGCAGTAGCTATAGTTCAAGCCTACGTATTCACCCTCCTAGTTAGCTTATATCTGCACGACAATACATAATGACACACCAAACCCACGCCTATCACATAGTAAACCCAAGTCCCTGACCCCTCACAGGAGCACTATCTGCCCTCCTAATAACATCTGGCCTCATCATGTGATTTCACTTCAATTCAACAGCTCTACTGACCCTAGGCCTAACAACAAACATACTTACAATATACCAATGATGACGAGATGTAATCCGAGAAAGTACCTTTCAAGGCCACCATACTCCTGCTGTCCAAAAAAGCCTTCGCTACGGAATAATCCTCTTCATCGTCTCCGAAGTCCTATTCTTCACTGGCTTCTTCTGAGCCTTCTATCACTCAAGCCTTGCTCCTACACCCGAATTAGGCAGCTGCTGACCCCCAACAGGCATTCACCCACTTAACCCCTTAGAAGTCCCACTACTCAACACCTCTGTCCTTCTAGCCTCAGGAGTCTCCATTACCTGAGCCCACCACAGCCTCATAGAAGGGAACCGTAACCACATGCTACAAGCCTTATTCATCACCATTACGTTAGGCGTATACTTTACACTTCTACAAGCATCAGAATACTATGAAGCTCCCTTTACAATCTCAGACGGAGTTTACGGCTCAACTTTCTTCGTAGCTACAGGATTCCACGGCCTCCATGTCATTATTGGATCTACTTTCTTAATTGTCTGCTTCCTCCGCCAACTAAAATTTCACTTTACCTCCAATCACCATTTCGGCTTCGAAGCCGCTGCCTGATATTGACACTTCGTAGACGTAGTATGACTTTTCCTCTATGTTTCCATCTACTGATGAGGCTCATGTTCTTTTAGTATTAATTAGTACAACTGACTTCCAATCAGTTAGCTTCGGCCTAACCCGAAAAAGAACAATAAACCTTATAATTACCCTCCTAACTAACTTTACACTAGCTACATTGCTCGTGACCATCGCATTCTGACTCCCCCAACTAAACGTATACTCAGAAAAAACAAGCCCATACGAATGTGGATTCGACCCCATAGGATCTGCTCGCCTTCCTTTCTCCATAAAATTCTTTCTAGTAGCTATCACATTCCTCCTCTTCGATCTAGAAATTGCACTACTTCTACCACTACCATGGGCCTCACAAACAACTAACCTTAACACAATGCTTACTATATCCCTTCTCCTAATTTTCCTACTAGCCACAAGCCTAGCCTATGAATGAACCCAAAAAGGATTAGAATGGACCGAATATGGTACTTAGTTTAAACCAAAATAAATGATTTCGACTCATTAGATTATGATCAAACTCATAAGTACCAAATGTCCCTCGTATACATAAATATTATAATAGCATTCATAGTATCTCTCACGGGATTACTAATGTATCGATCTCACCTAATATCCTCCCTCCTATGCCTGGAAGGAATAATATTGTCCTTATTCGTTATAGCTACCCTAATAATCCTAAACTCACACTTCACTTTAGCCAGTATAATACCCATTATTCTACTAGTTTTCGCAGCCTGCGAAGCAGCACTAGGCCTATCCTTGCTAGTAATGGTATCAAACACATACGGCACCGACTACGTACAAAACCTTAATCTGCTACAATGCTAAAATACATTATTTCCACAATAATACTTATACCCCTAACCTGGCTATCAAAAAATAACATAATCTGAATTAACTCCACACTCCACAGCTTACTAATTAGCCTTACAAGCCTACTCCTTATAAACCAATTTGGCGATAACAGCCTCAACTTCTCATTAACTTTCTTCTCCGACTCCTTATCTACACCACTACTTATTCTAACCATATGACTCCTCCCCTTAATACTTATAGCTAGCCAGCATCACCTATCAAAAGAAAACCCAGCCCGAAAAAAATTCTTCATCTCAATACTAATCCTATTACAACTATTTCTAATTATGACATTCTCTGCTACAGAACTAATTCTCTTTTATATTATATTTGAAGCAACACTAGTTCCCACACTCATTATTATTACCCGATGAGGGAACCAAACAGAACGCCTAAATGCCGGTCTCTACTTCTTGTTTTATACACTAGCAGGATCCCTACCCTTACTAGTTGCACTAATCTATATTCAAAACACAATAGGATCCCTAAACTTCCTAATTCTACAATACTGAGTACAACCAATACCCAGCTCCTGATCCAACACCTTCATGTGACTAGCATGCATAATAGCCTTTATAGTAAAAATACCACTATACGGACTTCATCTCTGACTACCCAAAGCCCACGTAGAAGCCCCAATTGCAGGCTCCATAGTTCTTGCAGCAATCCTACTAAAACTAGGAGGATACGGCATGTTACGAATTACGCTTCTCCTAGATCCAATCACCGACTTTATAGCATACCCATTCATCATGCTATCACTATGAGGCATAATCATAACCAGCTCAATTTGCCTTCGTCAAACGGACCTGAAATCACTCATCGCGTACTCCTCTATTAGCCACATGGCACTTGTCATCGTTGCAATCCTAATCCAAACACCCTGAAGCTACATAGGAGCCACCGCCCTGATAATTGCCCACGGCCTTACATCCTCTATACTTTTCTGCCTAGCAAATTCTAACTACGAACGAATTCACAGCCGTACAATAATCTTAGCCCGCGGCCTACAAACACTTCTTCCACTAATAGCCACCTGATGACTCCTAGCAAGTCTAACCAACCTGGCTCTACCCCCAACAATCAACCTAATCGGAGAACTATTTGTAGTAATATCGACTTTTTCATGATCTAATATCACAATTATTCTAATAGGACTTAACATAGTAATCACTACTCTCTACACCCTCTATATACTAATCACAACACAACGGGGCAAATACACTCATCATATCAATAACATTTCACCTTCCTTCACACGAGAAAATGCACTCATATCACTACACATACTACCACTACTGCTTCTATCCCTAAACCCAAAAATTATCCTAGGACCCCTATACTGTAAATATAGTTTAAAAAAACATTAGATTGTGAATCTAACAATAGAAGCCTATCACCTTCTTATTTACCGAAAAAGTATGCAAGAACTGCTAATTCTATGCTCCCATGCCTGACAACATGGCTTTTTCAAACTTTTAAAGGATAGCAGTTATCCATTGGTCTTAGGAACCAAAAAATTGGTGCAACTCCAAATAAAAGTAATAAACCTGTTCCCATCCCTCACACTAACTACCCTAATCCTACTAACCGTACCCATCATGACAACTAGTCTTAGCACCCACAAATTCACCAATTACCCACTTTACGTAAAAACAACCATTTCATACGCCTTTATCACTAGTATAATTCCCACTATAATATTTATTCATACAGGACAAGAAATAATTATTTCAAACTGACACTGACTAACCATCCAAACCCTCAAACTATCTCTCAGCTTCAAAATAGATTACTTCTCGACAATATTTATCCCAGTATCACTATTCGTCACATGATCCATCATAGAATTCTCAATATGATACATACATTCCGACCCCAACATCAACCAATTTTTTAAGTACTTACTCTTATTTCTTATCACAATACTCATCCTCGTCACTGCAAATAACATCTTTCAACTATTCATTGGCTGAGAAGGAGTCGGAATTATATCATTTCTACTAATTGGATGGTGATACGGACGAGCAGACGCAAACACAGCAGCTCTACAAGCAATCCTATATAACCGCATTGGCGACATCGGATTTATCCTAGCAATAGCATGATTCCTAATTAACCTCAACACTTGAGACCTTCAACAAATCTTCTTACTAAAACCAGAGAACTCAAATCTACCTCTAATAGGACTAATTCTAGCCGCAACCGGAAAATCCGCACAATTTAGCCTGCACCCATGATTACCCTCCGCAATAGAGGGTCCGACACCTGTCTCAGCATTACTCCACTCAAGTACAATAGTAGTAGCAGGTATTTTCTTACTAATCCGCTTTTATCCATTAACAGAAAACAATAAACTCATCCAATCTACTATACTATGCCTAGGAGCCATTACCACACTATTTACAGCAATATGTGCCCTCACCCAAAATGACATTAAAAAAATCATCGCCTTCTCTACATCCAGCCAACTCGGCCTTATGATAGTAACAATTGGAATTAACCAGCCTCACCTAGCACTTCTTCACATCTGCACCCACGCTTTCTTCAAAGCCATATTATTTCTATGCTCCGGCTCCATCATCCACAATCTAAATAACGAACAAGATATTCGAAAAATAGGAGGCCTATTTAAAGCCATACCATTCACCGCAACAGCCCTTATTATTGGCAGCCTTGCACTAACAGGAATACCTTTCCTCACCGGATTCTACTCCAAAGATCTAATTATTGAATCCGCCAACACGTCATATACCAACGCCTGAGCCCTCTTAATAACACTAATCGCCATCTCCTTCACAGCTATCTACAGTACCCGTATTATTTTCTTCACACTCCTAGGACAACCCCGATTCCCAACCCTTATTTCTATTAATGAAAACAACCCATTCCTAATTAACTCAATTAAACGCTTACTAATCGGAAGTCTTTTCGCAGGATTCATCATTTCTAACAACATCCCCCCAACAACCATTCCCCAAACAACTATACCCTACTACCTAAAAATCACCGCCCTAACAATTACAATCCTAGGCTTTATTCTAGCACTAGAAATTAACAACATAACCCACTACTTAAAGTTCAATTACCCATCAAACATATTCAAATTTTCTAACCTACTAGGATATTATCCCACAGTCATACACCGCTTAACCCCCTATATAAATCTAACAATAAGCCAAAAATCAGCATCCTCCCTTCTAGACCTAACCTGACTAGAAACCATTATACCAAAAACCATCTCACTAACCCAAATAAAAACATCTATCATAATCACAAACCAAAAAGGCTTAATTAAATTATATTTCCTTTCCTTCCTAATTACGATTTTCACTAGCACAATTCTACTTAATTTCCACGAGTAATCTCTATAATCACCACTACACCAATTAATAAAGATCAACCAGTAACAATAACTAATCAAGTACCATAGCTGTACAAAGCAGCAATCCCCATGGCCTCCTCACTAAAAAACCCAGAATCCCCTGTATCATAAATTACCCAATCCCCCATACCATTAAACTTAAACACAATCTCCACCTCCTTATCCTTCAACACATAGTAAATTATAAAAAACTCCATCAACAAACCAGTAATAAACGTTCCTAAAACAACCTTATTAGAAACCCAAACCTCAGGATACTGCTCAGTAGCCATAGCTGTCGTATAACCAAAAACCACCATTATACCCCCTAAATAAACTAAAAAAACCATTAAACCTAAAAAAGAACCACCATAATTTAACACAATACCACACCCAACCCCACCACTCACAATCAATCCCAACCCCCCATAAATAGGCGAAGGTTTTGAAGAAAACCCTACAAAGCCCATCACAAAAATTACACTTAAAATAAATACAATGTACATAATCATTATTCCTGCATGGAATCTAACCATGACTAATGATATGAAAAACCATCGTTGTTATTCAACTACAAGAACACTAATGATCAACATCCGAAAAACTCACCCACTAATAAAAATCGTAAACAACGCACTCATTGACCTCCCAACTCCATCAAACATCTCATCATGATGAAACTTTGGATCCCTCCTAGGCACTTGCTTAGCTCTACAAATCTTAACAGGCCTATTCCTAGCAATACACTACACATCCGATACAACAATAGCATTCTCCTCTGTAACCCACATTTGTCGAGACGTAAACTATGGCTGAATCATCCGATATATGCACGCAAACGGAGCATCAATATTTTTTATCTGCCTATTTATGCATGTAGGACGAGGCCTATATTACGGATCATATACCTTCTTAGAAACATGAAACATCGGAGTAATTCTCCTATTTACAACAATAGCCACAGCATTCATAGGCTATGTCCTACCATGAGGACAGATATCATTCTGAGGAGCAACAGTCATTACCAACCTCCTCTCGGCAATCCCATACATTGGCACCAACCTAGTTGAATGAATCTGAGGGGGATTTTCAGTAGACAAAGCCACCCTCACCCGATTCTTCGCTTTCCACTTCATCCTCCCATTTATCATTGTAGCTCTCACCATAATCCACTTAATTTTCCTCCACGAAACAGGATCCAACAACCCCACAGGAATTCCATCAGACACAGACAAAATTCCATTTCACCCTTATTACACCATCAAGGACATCCTAGGCATCATACTATTAATCCTCATCCTCATATCACTAGTACTATTCACTCCCGACCTACTCGGAGACCCGGATAATTATACTCCAGCAAACCCACTCAGTACACCCTCCCACATTAAGCCAGAATGGTATTTCCTATTTGCATACGCAATCCTACGATCAATCCCCAATAAACTGGGAGGAGTCCTAGCCTTAGTCCTTTCCATCTTGATCTTAACACTCGTACCCTTCCTCCACACATCCAAACAACGAAGCATAATGTTCCGACCAATCAGCCAATGCATATTCTGACTTTTAATAGCAGACCTATTAACACTTACATGAATCGGAGGACAACCGGTTGAACACCCCTACATCACCATCGGACAATTAGCATCCATCATATATTTCCTCATCATCCTGGCAATAATACCACTAGCCAGCACCATCGAAAACAATCTCCTGAAATGAAGACAAGTCTTTGTAGTAAAATTAATACGCTGGTCTTGTAAACCAGAAAAGGAGAACAATTAACCTCCCTAAGACTCAAGGAAGAAGCGATAGCCTCACCATCAACACCCAAAGCTGAAGTTCTACTTAAACTATTCCCTGAACCACTATTAATTGCGTCTATTGATATACCCCCAAAAACACTAAGAACCTCCCCAGTATTAAATCCGCTAAAATTTTTAAACATACGACACAAATCTCCCACTCTATAAGCTTGCACGTGTAACAACATGCTTAATAACTCACCTCAATAGACACATGTACGAGTACTACACACAGACACACCATGTCATTTGCCCAAACATACCCACTAACACTCATACAATGTAAACATGATATGCGTCTAGCACACCACATGATCCATCCTATATGTATGAATATATACACTGAAGTAATATAATAAAAACATACATAAATGCAGTATACTACATGACCTACTTTGTGTGCAGTATGTACATTATAATTAATGTAATAAAGACATACTATGTATATATTACATTACATGATCTACCCCATGCATATAAGCATGTACATCATAATTAATGTAATAAAGATATAATATGTATATAGTACATTAAATGATTTTCCCCTTGCATATAAGCAAGTACAATAAAAATTATCTATAGTACATAGGACATTTCCTGCTTAGATCGTACATAGCGCATAAAGTCAAATCTATCCTCGTCACCATGCGTATCCCGTCCACTAGATCACGAGCTTACCGACCATGCCGCGTGAAACCAGCAACCCGCTTGGCAGGGATTTCTCTTCTCGCTCCGGGCCCATTAATCGTGGGGGTAGCTATTTAATGAACTTTATCAGACATCTGGTTCTTTCTTCAGGGCCATCTCATCTAAAACCGCCCATTCTTTCCTCTTAAATAAGACATCTCGATGGACTAATTACTAATCAGCCCATGCTCACACATAACTGTGCTGTCATACATTTGGTATTTTTTAATTTTCGGGGATGCTTGGACTCAGCTATGGCCGTCAAAGGCCCCGACCCGGAGCATAAATTGTAGCTGGACTTAACTGCATCTTGAGCATCCCCATAATGGTAGGCATGGGCATTTCAGTCAATGGTTACAGGACATACCTATTATATTTCCCCCCCCCCCCTCTTAAATATTAACCACCATTTTTAACATACTTCCCCCTAAGTATCAATATAAATTTATCTCACCCCCAATACTCAAATTCACACTCCAAACAAGATAGACATATAGGTGCCTGGGTCTACTTACATACTACATGGTTAATGTAGCTTAAATTTAAAGCAAGGCACTGAAAATGCCTAGATGAGTATACCAACTCCATAAACACATAGGTTTGGTCCTGGCCTTCCTGTTAACTTTCAATAGACTTACACATGCAAGCATCCGCACCCCGGTGAGTAGCGCCCTCCGAATCAGCAGGACTAAGAGGAGCAGGTATCAAGCACACACCCTGTAGCTCATAACGCCTTGCTTAACCACACCCCCACGGGAAACAGCAGTGACAAAATTTAAGCCATGAACGAAAGTTCGACTAAGCCATATTAACTAGGGTTGGTAAATCTCGTGCCAGCCACCGCGGTCATACGACTAACCCAAGCTAACAGGAACACGGCGTAAAACGTGTTAAAGTACTACACCAAATAGAGTTAAATCCTAATTAAGCTGTAAAAAGCCATAATTATAACAAAAATAAGTGACGAAAGTAACTCTACGACAACTGACACACTATAGCTAAGACCCAAACTGGGATTAGATACCCCACTATGCTTAGCCCTAAACATAAATAATTGCAAAAACAAGATTATTCGCCAGAGTACTACCGGCAACGGCCCAAAACTCAAAGGACTTGGCGGTGCTTTACACCCTTCTAGAGGAGCCTGTTCTATAATCGATAAACCCCGATAAACCTCACCAATCCTTGCTAATACAGTCTGTATACCGCCATCTTCAGCAAACCCTGAAAAGGAACAAAAGTAAGCTCAATCATAACACATAAAAACGTTAGGTCAAGGTGTAACCTATGGAATGGGAAGAAATGGGCTACATTTTCTATCCAAGAAAACTTAATACGAAAGCCATTATGAAACTAACAGCCAAAGGAGGATTTAGTAGTAAACTAAGAATAGAGTGCTTAGTTGAACCAGGCCATGAAGCACGCACACACCGCCCGTCACCCTCCTCAAGTAAATATATGCACCCAAACCTATTTACATGCACCAATTACACGAGAGGAGGTAAGTCGTAACAAGGTAAGCATACTGGAAAGTGTGCTTGGACAAACCAAGACATAGCTTAATTAAAGCATCTAGTTTACACCTAGAAGATTTCGTGTACTGTGAATGTTTTGAACTATGCCTAGCCCAAACCCCCACTCTTCAATCCAATAACCAAAACATACTAAAACAAAACATTTACCCCTATTAAAGTATAGGAGATAGAAATTCTAAACATGGCGCTATAGAGAAAGTACCGTAAGGGAACGATGAAAGAAAATAATCAAAGTACAAAAAAGCAAAGATTAACCCTTGTACCTTTTGCATAATGAATTAACGAGCAAAAAACTTAACAAAACGAATTTCAGCTAAGTAACCCGAAACCAGACGAGCTACCTATAGACAGTTTATTAGAACCAACTCATCTATGTGGCAAAATAGTGAGAAGATCTATAAGTAGAGGTGACATGCCTAACGAGCCTGGTGATAGCTGGTTGTCCAGAAAATGAATCTTAGTTCAGCTTTAAAGATACCAAAAAATATAAACAAATCTCACTGTATCTTTAAAAGTTAGTCTAAAAAGGTACAGCCTTTTAGAAATGGGTACAACCTTCACTAGAGAGTAAGATCTTACAACACCATAGTAGGCCTAAAAGCAGCCATCTATTAAGAAAGCGTTAAAGCTCAACAATAAAAACAATACTAATCCCAACAACAATATAACCAACTCCTAGACCTAGTACTGGACTATTCTATTACTAAATAGAAGCAATAATGTTAATATGAGTAACAAGAAATATTTTCTCCTTGCACAAGTTTAAGTCAGTATCTGATAATACTCTGACTGTTAACAGTAAATAAAAATAACCCAACAATAAATAATTTATTAATTATACTGTTAATCCAACACAGGAGTGCACCCAGGAAAGATTAAAAGAAGTAAAAGGAACTCGGCAAACACAAATCCCGCCTGTTTACCAAAAACATCACCTCCAGCATCCCCAGTATTGGAGGCACTGCCTGCCCAGTGACTAGACGTTAAACGGCCGCGGTATCCTGACCGTGCAAAGGTAGCATAATCATTTGTTCTCTAAATAAGGACTTGTATGAACGGCCACACGAGGGTTTTACTGTCTCTTACTTCCAATCAGTGAAATTGACCTTCCCGTGAAGAGGCGGGAATAAACCAACAAGACGAGAAGACCCTATGGAGCTTTAACTAACTAGTCCAAAGAAAATAAACTTAACCATTAAGGGATAACAACACTCTTTATGGACTAGCAGTTTTGGTTGGGGTGACCTCGGAGAACAAAAAATCCTCCGAACGATTTTAAAGACTAGACCCACAAGTCAAATCAAACTATCGTTTATTGATCCAAAGACTTGATCAACGGAACAAGTTACCCTAGGGATAACAGCGCAATCCTATTCAAGAGTCCATATCGACAATAGGGTTTACGACCTCGATGTTGGATCAGGACACCCCGATGGTGCAACCGCTATCAAAGGTTCGTTTGTTCAACGATTAAAGTCCTACGTGATCTGAGTTCAGACCGGAGTAATCCAGGTCGGTTTCTATCTGTTATGTATTTCTCCCAGTACGAAAGGACAAGAGAAATAAGGCCAACTTCAACAAAGCGCCTTAAATCAATCAATGACTTTATCTCAATTGACCTCACAAACAATACCTGCCCTAGAAAAGGGCCCAGTTAAGGTGGCAGAGCCCGGTAATTGCGTAAAACTTAAACCTTTATACTCAGAGATTCAAATCCTCTCCTTAACAAAATGTTTATACTCAACATCTTAACACTTATTATCCCCATTCTTCTAGCCGTAGCTTTTCTTACACTAGTTGAACGAAAAATCCTAGGCTACATACAACTCCGAAAAGGCCCAAATATTGTAGGACCATATGGCTTACTCCAACCCATCGCCGATGCAATCAAACTTTTCATTAAAGAACCCCTACGACCTGCCACATCCTCAATCTCAATATTTATTCTAGCCCCCATCCTAGCCCTAACCCTAGCCTTAACTATATGAATCCCCCTACCCATACCCTATCCCCTCATCAATATAAACTTAGGAATCCTTTTCATATTAGCTATATCAAGCTTAGCCGTATACTCGATCCTCTGATCAGGCTGAGCCTCCAACTCAAAATACGCTCTTATTGGAGCCCTACGAGCAGTAGCACAAACAATTTCATATGAAGTTACACTAGCAATTATCTTACTATCAATCTTACTAATAAATGGATCCTTCACTCTCTCTACATTAATCATTACACAAGAACAAGTATGACTAATCTTCCCAGCATGACCCTTAGCAATAATATGATTCATTTCAACACTAGCAGAAACAAACCGAGCACCATTTGATCTTACTGAAGGAGAATCTGAACTAGTATCGGGCTTTAATGTAGAATACGCCGCAGGACCATTCGCCCTATTCTTTATAGCAGAATATGCAAACATTATTATAATAAATATCTTCACAACAACCCTCTTCCTAGGAGCATCCCATAACCCATACATACCAGAACTCTACGCAATTAACTTTATCATCAAATCACTACTACTCACAATGACCTTCCTATGAATCCGAGCATCCTACCCCCGATTCCGCTATGATCAACTGATGCACTTATTATGAAAAAATTTTCTACCCCTAACGCTAGCCCTATGCATATGACATGTATCTCTACCTATTCTCCTATCAAGTATCCCCCCACAAACATAAGAAATATGTCTGACAAAAGAGTTACTTTGATAGAGTAAATTATAGAGGTTTAAATCCTCTTATTTCTAGAACTATAGGAATTGAACCTACTCCTAAGAACTCAAAACTCTTCGTGCTCCCAATTACACCAAATTCTAATAGTAAGGTCAGCTAATTAAGCTATCGGGCCCATACCCCGAAAATGTTGGTTTGTATCCTTCCCGTACTAATAAACCCAATCACTCTCATTATTATCTTAATAACTATAATACTTGGAACCATTATCGTTATAATTAGCTCCCACTGACTACTCATCTGAATCGGATTTGAAATAAATATACTCGCCATCATTCCTATTATAATAAAAAAACACAACCCACGAGCCACAGAAGCATCAACTAAATATTTCCTAACTCAATCAACAGCCTCAATACTACTAATAATAGCCATTATCATCAACTTAATATTCTCAGGCCAATGAACCGTAATAAAACTATTTAACCCAACAGCCTCCATACTCATAACAATAGCCCTCGCCATAAAACTAGGAATAGCCCCATTCCACTTCTGAGTCCCAGAAGTAACACAAGGCATCCCTCTATCTTCAGGCCTAATCTTACTTACATGACAAAAACTAGCACCCATATCGGTACTTTACCAAGTATCCCAATCCATCAACCTAAATATAATCTTAACCCTATCAATTCTATCCATTATAATCGGAGGCTGAGGAGGATTAAACCAAACCCAACTACGAAAAATTATAGCTTACTCATCAATTGCCCACATAGGCTGAATAACAGCAATTTTACCATACAATCCCACCATAACATTACTAAACCTAATCATTTACATCATCATAACTTCCACCATATTTACACTATTTATAGCCAACTCAACCACAACCACTCTATCACTATCACACACATGAAACAAAACACCCATCATAACTATTCTAATTCTCATTACCCTCCTATCAATAGGAGGACTCCCCCCACTATCAGGATTTATGCCAAAATGAATAATTATTCAAGAAATGACAAAAAACAATAGCATTATCCTACCTACCTTCATAGCAATTACAGCACTACTAAACCTATATTTCTACATACGACTGGCATATTCCACCACACTTACTATGTTCCCTTCCACAAACAACATAAAAATAAAATGACAATTCTCAACCATAAAACGAATAACCCTCCTACCAACAATAACCGTATTGTCCACTATACTACTACCACTTACACCAATTCTCTCAATCCTAGAATAGGAATTTAGGTTAAATAGACCAAGAGCCTTCAAAGCCCTAAGCAAGTATAATTTACTTAATTCCTGATAAGGACTGCAAGATCATATCTTACATCAATTGAATGCAAATCAACTACTTTAATTAAGCTAAATCCTCACTAGATTGGTGGGTCCCACCCCCACGAAACTTTAGTTAACAGCTAAATACCCTAAATAACTGGCTTCAATCTACTTCTCCCGCCGCAAGAAAAAAAAGGCGGGAGAAGCCCCGGCAGAGTTTGAAGCTGCTCCTTTGAATTTGCAATTCAATATGTTAATTCACTACAGGACCTGGTAAAAAGAGGAATCAAACCTCTATTCTTAGATTTACAGTCTATTGCTTTACTCAGCCATTTTACCCATGTTCATAAACCGCTGATTATTTTCAACTAATCATAAAGATATCGGTACCCTTTATCTTCTATTTGGTGCCTGAGCCGGCATAGTAGGAACCGCTCTGAGCTTACTAATTCGTGCTGAGTTAGGCCAACCCGGAACTCTACTTGGAGATGACCAAATCTACAACGTAATTGTAACTGCACACGCATTCGTAATAATCTTCTTTATAGTAATGCCTATTATAATTGGAGGGTTTGGCAACTGGCTAGTTCCTCTAATGATTGGAGCCCCTGATATAGCATTCCCTCGGATAAATAATATAAGTTTTTGGCTCCTCCCCCCTTCTTTCCTATTACTCCTAGCATCCTCTATAGTCGAAGCCGGAGCAGGGACGGGTTGAACCGTATATCCCCCTCTAGCAGGTAATCTAGCCCACGCAGGAGCCTCAGTAGACCTGACCATTTTCTCCCTACACCTAGCAGGTGTTTCCTCAATTTTAGGAGCCATTAATTTTATTACAACTATTATTAACATAAAACCTCCCGCAATATCACAATACCAGACCCCCCTGTTCGTGTGATCTGTACTGATCACTGCCGTACTACTCCTCCTCTCACTTCCTGTATTAGCAGCTGGCATCACAATATTACTAACAGACCGAAACCTGAATACAACTTTCTTTGACCCAGCAGGAGGAGGAGACCCTATCTTATATCAACACTTATTCTGATTTTTTGGACACCCCGAAGTATATATTCTAATTTTACCTGGCTTTGGAATAATCTCCCACATCGTAACCTACTATTCAGGAAAAAAAGAGCCATTTGGATATATAGGAATAGTATGAGCCATAATATCAATTGGATTTCTAGGATTTATTGTATGAGCCCATCATATATTCACAGTCGGAATAGACGTCGATACACGAGCTTACTTTACATCCGCTACTATAATTATTGCTATCCCAACCGGAGTAAAAGTCTTTAGTTGGCTAGCAACACTTCACGGAGGAAATATCAAATGATCCCCCGCTATAATATGAGCCCTAGGCTTCATTTTCCTTTTTACAGTTGGAGGACTAACTGGAATTGTTTTAGCCAACTCCTCCCTTGACATCGTTCTCCACGACACATACTATGTGGTAGCACATTTCCACTACGTACTATCAATAGGAGCTGTATTCGCTATCATAGGAGGATTTGTACATTGATTTCCCTTATTCTCAGGCTACACCCTTAATGACACATGAGCCAAAATCCATTTCGCAATTATATTTGTAGGTGTTAACATGACCTTCTTCCCACAACATTTCTTAGGGCTATCTGGTATACCACGACGATACTCCGATTACCCAGACGCATATACAATATGAAACACTATTTCATCTATAGGCTCATTCATCTCACTAACGGCAGTAATATTAATGACTTTTATCATCTGAGAAGCATTTGCATCCAAACGGGAAGTCTTAACCGTGGACCTAACCACAACAAATCTAGAATGACTAAACGGATGCCCTCCACCATATCACACATTTGAAGAACCTACATACATTAACCTAAAATAAGAGAGGAAGGAATTGAACCCCCTATTATCGGTTTCAAGCCAACACCATAACCACTATGTCTCTCTCAATAAACGAGATGTTAGTAAAACATTACATAACCTTGTCAAGATTAAATTACAGGTGAAAGTCCCGTACATCTCATATGGCATATCCCGTACAGCTAGGCTTTCAAGACGCAACATCACCCATCATAGAAGAACTGCTACACTTTCACGATCACACTCTGATAATTGTTTTCCTAATTAGCTCACTAGTACTCTATATTATCTTACTGATACTAACAACAAAACTAACCCATACCAGCACCATAGACGCACAAGAAGTAGAAACAATCTGAACCATTCTACCAGCCATTATTCTGATTATAATTGCTCTCCCATCCCTACGAATTCTATACATAATAGACGAAATCAACAACCCATCTCTCACAGTAAAGACCATAGGACATCAATGATACTGAAGTTATGAGTACACAGACTATGAAGACTTAAGCTTCGACTCCTATATAATTCCAACATCAGAATTGAAACCTGGAGAACTACGATTACTAGAAGTAGATAACCGAGCTGTATTACCTATAGAAATAACAATTCGAATACTAATCTCCTCCGAAGACGTTTTACACTCATGAGCAGTTCCCTCTCTAGGACTAAAAACAGACGCAATTCCAGGCCGTTTAAATCAAACAACCCTCATATCAACTCGTCCAGGCCTATTTTACGGCCAATGCTCAGAAATCTGCGGATCAAATCATAGTTTCATACCAATCGTTCTCGAACTAGTCCCATTAGAATATTTTGAAAAGTGATCTGCATCAATGTTATAAGTCATCAAGAAGCTATGCCAGCATTAACCTTTTAAGTTAAAGACCGAGAGCACAACACTCTCCTTGATGACATGCCACAACTAGACACATCAACGTGACTCACGACAATTCTATCAATATTTTTAGTCCTCTTTATTGTTCTCCAATTAAAAATCTCAAAACACGATTTCTACTATAACCCAAAATTAATAACAACAAAAACGCCAAAACAAGACGCCCCTTGAGAAACAAAATGAACGAAAATCTATTTACCTCTTTCATTACCCCTGTAATTCTAGGCCTCCCCCTTGTTACTCTCGTCATTATATTCCCTAGCTTACTATTTCCTACATCAAACCGACTAATTAATAACCGCCTTATCTCCCTCCAACAATGAGCACTTCAACTCATGTCAAAACAAATAATAAGCACTCACAACACCAAAGGACAAACATGAACATTGATATTAATGTCCCTAATTCTATTTATTGGGTCTACAAATTTATTAGGCTTATTACCCCATTCATTTACACCAACCACACAACTATCAATAAATTTAGGCATGGCTATTCCCCTATGAGCAGGGGCCGTAGTTACAGGCTTCCGCAACAAAACCAAAGCATCACTCGCCCACTTCCTACCACAAGGAACACCTACCCCACTAATCCCAATACTGGTAATTATCGAAACCATCAGCCTCTTCATCCAACCAGTAGCCCTTGCCGTACGATTAACAGCCAACATCACAGCAGGGCACTTATTAATTCACTTAATCGGAGGAGCTACCCTTGCATTATTAAATATCAATACCACAACAGCACTTATTACATTTACTATTTTAGCTCTACTAACAATCCTCGAATTCGCAGTAGCTATAGTTCAAGCCTACGTATTCACCCTCCTAGTTAGCTTATATCTGCACGACAATACATAATGACACACCAAACCCACGCCTATCACATAGTAAACCCAAGTCCCTGACCCCTCACAGGAGCACTATCTGCCCTCCTAATAACATCTGGCCTCATCATGTGATTTCACTTCAATTCAACAGCTCTACTGACCCTAGGCCTAACAACAAACATACTTACAATATACCAATGATGACGAGATGTAATCCGAGAAAGTACCTTTCAAGGCCACCATACTCCTGCTGTCCAAAAAAGCCTTCGCTACGGAATAATCCTCTTCATCGTCTCCGAAGTCCTATTCTTCACTGGCTTCTTCTGAGCCTTCTATCACTCAAGCCTTGCTCCTACACCCGAATTAGGCAGCTGCTGACCCCCAACAGGCATTCACCCACTTAACCCCTTAGAAGTCCCACTACTCAACACCTCTGTCCTTCTAGCCTCAGGAGTCTCCATTACCTGAGCCCACCACAGCCTCATAGAAGGGAACCGTAACCACATGCTACAAGCCTTATTCATCACCATTACGTTAGGCGTATACTTTACACTTCTACAAGCATCAGAATACTATGAAGCTCCCTTTACAATCTCAGACGGAGTTTACGGCTCAACTTTCTTCGTAGCTACAGGATTCCACGGCCTCCATGTCATTATTGGATCTACTTTCTTAATTGTCTGCTTCCTCCGCCAACTAAAATTTCACTTTACCTCCAATCACCATTTCGGCTTCGAAGCCGCTGCCTGATATTGACACTTCGTAGACGTAGTATGACTTTTCCTCTATGTTTCCATCTACTGATGAGGCTCATGTTCTTTTAGTATTAATTAGTACAACTGACTTCCAATCAGTTAGCTTCGGCCTAACCCGAAAAAGAACAATAAACCTTATAATTACCCTCCTAACTAACTTTACACTAGCTACATTGCTCGTGACCATCGCATTCTGACTCCCCCAACTAAACGTATACTCAGAAAAAACAAGCCCATACGAATGTGGATTCGACCCCATAGGATCTGCTCGCCTTCCTTTCTCCATAAAATTCTTTCTAGTAGCTATCACATTCCTCCTCTTCGATCTAGAAATTGCACTACTTCTACCACTACCATGGGCCTCACAAACAACTAACCTTAACACAATGCTTACTATATCCCTTCTCCTAATTTTCCTACTAGCCACAAGCCTAGCCTATGAATGAACCCAAAAAGGATTAGAATGGACCGAATATGGTACTTAGTTTAAACCAAAATAAATGATTTCGACTCATTAGATTATGATCAAACTCATAAGTACCAAATGTCCCTCGTATACATAAATATTATAATAGCATTCATAGTATCTCTCACGGGATTACTAATGTATCGATCTCACCTAATATCCTCCCTCCTATGCCTGGAAGGAATAATATTGTCCTTATTCGTTATAGCTACCCTAATAATCCTAAACTCACACTTCACTTTAGCCAGTATAATACCCATTATTCTACTAGTTTTCGCAGCCTGCGAAGCAGCACTAGGCCTATCCTTGCTAGTAATGGTATCAAACACATACGGCACCGACTACGTACAAAACCTTAATCTGCTACAATGCTAAAATACATTATTTCCACAATAATACTTATACCCCTAACCTGGCTATCAAAAAATAACATAATCTGAATTAACTCCACACTCCACAGCTTACTAATTAGCCTTACAAGCCTACTCCTTATAAACCAATTTGGCGATAACAGCCTCAACTTCTCATTAACTTTCTTCTCCGACTCCTTATCTACACCACTACTTATTCTAACCATATGACTCCTCCCCTTAATACTTATAGCTAGCCAGCATCACCTATCAAAAGAAAACCCAGCCCGAAAAAAATTCTTCATCTCAATACTAATCCTATTACAACTCTATTACAACTATTTCTAATTATGACATTCTCTGCTACAGAACTAATTCTCTTTTATATTATATTTGAAGCAACACTAGTTCCCACACTCATTATTATTACCCGATGAGGGAACCAAACAGAACGCCTAAATGCCGGTCTCTACTTCTTGTTTTATACACTAGCAGGATCCCTACCCTTACTAGTTGCACTAATCTATATTCAAAACACAATAGGATCCCTAAACTTCCTAATTCTA
>NW_026292072.1:0-25251 GCF_023091745.1 Budorcas taxicolor | reverse complement strand
AAGCCTTTTCTTGCTCAGATCCTTTCTAGTTATGTTGAAATCCTTGTAAATATTTTTGTGATTAACACAAACACTGACTTATCGAGAAAAAGAAAAAAGAAGAAGAAGAAGAAGAAGAAGAAATCGAACAGTCAAGCAAGAGAAAGATGAATCATTAAGACGAAAGATGAGGTCCCGGAAGACATCAAAATAAAAAGGATATGGGAGCCAACAATTTGAAATATTAGTAAATGTAAGATTCAAAACCATAATCTGGAGTCGAAAAGAAAGGACAAAAATTCAACATGTTCCATATGTAATAGGAAGGTCATACTGCAAAAGAATATTGACATCAAACAAAACCTCAATGCTATAGCTGCATGAAATTCAGACATCTTAAAAGAGGTTGCCAATTCAAGGTTGAATAGCAAGCGAGCTATATAAGAGAATATAAGAGTTTTTTCTAGGCATGCCAAGAAACAAGCAAGAAGAAAACGATGTTATACTAGATAGTGGTTGTGGAAACCTATGACTAGTAAGAAAGTTTTTTTTTGCTTGAAATAACTATTGGCGTTGATTGTCCACTGAGAATAGGAAATTGTGTTGTTAGAGCTCAAGGCAAAGGCACCATTGGAGCTCAAATACCAAAAAAAAGAGGCAAAAGTTTGATGAAACGTGTGAAAAATAAAATTAGGGTACAAAATCTAAGACATAGAAATTCTAGAACTTGAAAATTCATAAGGTAGTAATGGCCGAAATGTAATATTAGACGAGCCTGCTGCTTGGTATCAAAAAGAGAAAAAAATTTGAAAGCAAAATTATTGTGAATATAAATTTAAAAAATCATCGAGAATTTATTTTGAATCTTCCTTAACTACTCTACATCCAGCTTCTGTATAATCGTTGAAGTCCATCAAATGATACTCTAAATTCACGCACATCTTCAACGAGTTTAACTTCGAAGAGATTGATGAGTTTGAGCAATATATATATAAAAGATGTAATTTCTCATTTTTATGTGCATACAACTATTGACCCACTAACATGAAAATGGTTCTAGAGAGAGAGGCTCTTCCTTCTCTCTAAAACCACCCCCACCAACCATTGACCACTTTTTCTCAGCCTATTTCTGCCTTTTCTTCCAGCTCCAGAACTTTGAAACCATAAACAGTTACCAAACCGTCCCCAAGCCTCACGCTGGTGTTCTGAGCTTTCATGGCTCGGAGAAAACCAGGCCAAGCTTCCAAGCTCGAGTCGAGACCAGCGCCGTCCTCTTCTGAGAGGCGGTCCTTGTCTCCTGGTGGTAGGAGTGGAAGCTGCCTCTCTACTCCTCCTAGTACTTCCCCAATTGTGGCTAGTCAGAATGGTACTTCTACCATTGTTGAAGGTGAGATCAGTCCCAGATCTGTAGTTGAAGGAGATGTTATTTAGCTGCTGATGTTTTCCCCCTTCTCTCGCCTACTAAGAATGGAGAACAGAGCATTGCTAAGGAGTCTGAGACTGCACCTTGTTCCCCAAAGGGGCCCTGTATCTCAGTTTCTACTGATGTTGGATCCCTTGTTACTGAGAATATTCAATCTGTTACTTGTGTGGATATGTCGACTAATACTGGTGTTGATGGCGTCTATTCTAGTGTGGATAGGGCGAGTATGAATGTTGTGGTGCCTGATGGTAGCCGGATTTTAAACCCTCATGTGGAGAAAGGTGAAGATGTTGCTCTTGCACAGTCTGGGATAGAGAATGCAGTTCTGAATGAGGACCAGCCTAGAGAGTGGCGTGGGCTTTTTGGAAGTAGGACGAGAAATTCGAAGCTCACTTATCACCCTCTGAAAATCATTGATGGCATGGTGTTGATTAAACCACCTAAAAAAGTGGCGGAAGAGGGCAACAAATTTTGGGAAACCTATTTAGTTGGTTAGTTCTTTGATCAAGGTCCATCTTACTACCAAGTCAAGGCTATGGTTGAAAGGAAGTCGAGGAAATACGGCAAAGTAGAGGTGATGACGAATGAAGAAGGGTTGTGACTCTTCAAGTTGGGTAGTGAGAAAGACTATGAGGAGATTTTAGAGGACTATTGGCATGTTAATGGTAGACCTTTTTTTCTTTGCAGATGGGTCCCTAAATTGTAGCCTAAACACTTAAAAATGGATAGACTACCATTATGGGTGATACTTCGGAACATCCTGATGGAGTATTGGAATGAAGAAGGTTTGAATTTTTTTTGGCAAGTGGGTTGGGTATCCCTCTTTAGCTGGATAAATTCACGGAGGATAGATCTCGACTGAGGTATGCCCGCATTTGTGTTGAAGTTAATTTAAGAGCTGAGCTTGTTGAATAGTTAACACTTGATATGGGAGGAGGAAAGAAAGCTATCATTCTTGTGGAATACGCTTGGAAGCCCAGAATTTGCACCAAATGTAAAGGGATTGGTTATGAGGAGGCGAGATATACTACAAAGCCGACGTGGAGAGTGCGTAATGCGTAGGGAAATATGAGCGGGGTGGAGTTTGTGGAACCGAATGGGGAGAAGGTGACTGAGGAAAGCTGGAACATAGTGGAAATGAGAGGTAAAGCCCCAATGTTTGAGCAGAGGGTGGACACTGGTGGTCCTAGCCGATTTGATCACATGAAACCAAGTAAGGGTTCATCGAATGGCTCTGGTTATAAATAAATAGCGCTTCAACGGAAAGAATAGAGCACTTATCTGGAAAATAAGTATGAAGCTCTTGAAGGAAATGAAGAGTGTCTCAGTGAGGCTATTAAGGATTTAGTTACCAAGGCTAAAACTAAGCCTAATGGTGGTGAGTTGGGTCAAACCTCATCTTCACATTCCCTATGAATATTGCTAGTTGGAATATCAGAGGGCTTAATAAAGCCCTGAAACAAGTAGAATTAGTACATTTTGTGAATAAAAACAAAATTGATATTATGTGCATCCTGAAGACTAAAGTTAAAGCCGAAGGTGCACCTTTTGTTTTGAAGAAGAGATTCAAGAGTTGGGATTTTGTTAGCAAATATGAGTATGCTCCTGGTGGTAGAGTCTGGGTTCTTAGTAGAGGAGAGAAGATCAAGGTCACTCATATACAAGCCTGTGATCAGGTTGTTCATTGTAAAGTTGAGAGTGGTGAGAATTCTTTCTTTTTAATAGTTGTGTATGCAGCCAATGATGCGGTAGATCGGAATAGGCTGTAGAGCAAACTTGAGGAGTGGAACAGTGTCGTGGGTTCTAGGCCGTGAGGTGTTTTAGGTGACTTCAATGAAATTTTTAGAACGGAGGATAGGCTGCGATGTAGTCATCTGAATCAAGGTGCAAGGCAGTTCCGAGACTATGTGGAGAACATTAATCTCACTGAAGTCAGTAACTCTGGCCCTCATTTCACTTGGAATGCAGGCAGTAATTCCAATGTTCGTAGAGCTAGTCGCTTGGACAGATTGCTTGTTAACTCTGAGTGGATGTTGCGATTCCTTCTTGCGAGCTTTCATGTGGATCTCCCCAGTGTTTCTGACTATAATCCTCTTTATCTTGACCATAGGTTGGAATGCTAGGTCTCGACCGAAGCCATTCAAATTTTTTAATGTGTGGACGGAGCATGAGAAGTTTATGGAGACAGTCCAGAAAGTTTGGGATACTCACATTGTTAGCACTCCTATGTTCATTCTTTTCCAGAAGCAAAAGGCATTGAAAAAAGAGCTCAAATTATTCAATTCCAGATTTTTCTTGAATATTTCTAACAGGATTGTGGAGTTGAGAGGTAGACTGGATTCGGTTTAAACTCTTATCAAGCTTAACCCTGATGATCTGTTTGTTGAAGAAAAGAGAGTTATTGGTGAGCTTGAAAAAGCAATTTGTGATGAGGAGGCCATCCGACGTCAGAAATCTAGAGCTTTATGGATCGAAAAAAAGAGATGCTAATTCGGGGTTTTTTCATAAATGTGTTAAAGGACGTTTTGTGAGAAACAAGATTTTTAGAATTGAAATGAACAATGGTGTTTTTACTGATGATGAGGAGTTGGTCAGAAATGAATTCATTGGAACGTATCAGAATATTCTTGGTTCATCAAACAAACCCTATGGGTACTCCGTGGATGACCTGAAAATGATTCTAGGGAAAGAGATTTCGGAGGATGAAGCCAGCAGTTTAACGGCCAAGGTCAGCGACCAGGAGATTAAAGAAACTGTTTTTGCCATGAATGGAGAGAAAAGTCCTGGGCCTAATGGTTATACTGCTCACTTCTTATTAAACAGGCATGGTCGATAGTGGGTAATGATGTGGTGAAAGCAGTGAGATCTTTCTTTCAATCGGGTAGCCTGTTCAAAGAATGTAACTCAACAATTATTACCTTGGTTCCTAAGGTGAGAAACCCGTCTAAGGTTGGTGACTATAGACCCATTTCTTGTTGTAATGTTGTGTATAAATGCATCTCAAAGGTGTTGTCTAATAGGGTCAAGAATGTGCTTGATAGAATTGTGTTTGAAAATCAGGCCGCATTTGTTTCGGGTAGATCAATTTGTTCAAATATTCTTATGGGGCAGGAGCTTATTCGTGGTTATAATAGGAAGCATATTTCTCCCAAATGTGCAATTAAAGTTGACATAAGAAAGGCGTATGATTCGGTTAACTAGGACTTTGTCTTGAAGGTTCTTGAGGCAATGCATTTTCCTCCTTTGTACATTAGTTGGGTGAAGGGTTGTATTACATCTCCGAGCTATTCCATTGCTTTGAATGGCAGCCTTGAGAGCTATTTTTATAGGGCTAAGGGATTGAGGCAAGGCGACCCGTTGTCGCCGTATCTGTTTGTTTTGGTGATGGAGGTATTTGCTTGCTTACTTGGTAAAGTTGCACTTAGTAATGGCTTCTTGTTTCACCCCAAATGTGCAAAGGGAAGGATAACTCACCTCAGCTTTGATGATGATGTCCTTATCTTTTGTCGTGAAACAACTGATTCTATTTTGACAGTCAAGAGAGTCCTCAATGTTTTTGGTAAACTCTCAGGATTAAAGGTGAATGAAAAGAATAGTATGATTTATTTTGGAGGATGTAGTGAAGGCTCTAAGGAATCTCTCACTAACATCATCAGGTTCAAAGAAGGTAGCCTTCCATTCACGTACCTGGGTATCCCTCTCTCCCTAAGTAGGATGAGCAAGAGTACTTTTAATCCTCTCTTGGAGAGAATGAGTAAGTGCATTGACTATTGGACATCGAGGTTTCTCTCTTTTGCGGGTAGGCTGGTCCTGATTAAATCAATTCTTGCAAACATGCAAGCTTACTGGTCGTCTATTGTTGCCATCTCGAAAGGGGTCATTAAAGTCATGGAGAACAAAATGGCGGGATTCTTATGGAAAGGTAGTGGTGATAACCGAAGGGATGCTAGAGTGTGTTGAGATCATGTTTGTCGATTGTTAAAGGAGGGAGGTTTAGGCATTAGAAAACTGGTGGATACAAATATGGCAAGTCTGATGAAACAGTTGTGGTCTTTCCTTACAAAGCCTAAGTCCATTTGGGCGGCGTGGGTGAAAGATTACTATATGAAAGGTAAGAGCATTTGGGATTATAATCCTCGCTCTAATACTTCTTGGCATTGGCGCAAATTATTGAAAGTGAGATCTCTTTTGAAGCATCACTGCCGAGTGATTATTGGTAATGGAAGAAGTACTTTCTTTTTGTGGGATCCTTGGCATCCATGGGGAAGTCTTACGGATTGTGGTATGTTTGATCAGGCTTGCTTTGCTTATGTTGATAGAGAAGATAAAGTGGAAAAAGTGATCCTGAATGGTTGTTGGAGTTGGCCGAACTACCTGTTTATTAGAAGCTTTGGTGATAACATGCCTACTGCACCTGCTGCGTATAATGATGACCATTGGAGATGGCTGCCTAATTCAAATGGCAACTTCTCCTTAGCTTCAGCGTGGGAGAGCTTGAGAACCAAGTATGAGGAGGTCCGTTGGCACTACTTGATTTGGAACAAGGTACGTATTCCCAAACATAGTTTTCTTACTTGGTTAGCTATTCTCAATAGATTGCCAATGAAGGACTGTTTGTTATCACAGGATGTGATTGGAGATAATGTTTGTATTATGTGTGGTATTGTGCTGGAGGACAGAGATCATTTTTTCTTTATGTGTGGCATGAGTCGCAAGATTTGGTTTCACGGCCTTGATCTTCTTGGCATTCTTGACTGTTTCTAATTGGGATGAGGTGGTGGGTTGGAGTGACAAATATTGTAGAGGTAAAGATCTTAGAGCTACCCTATCTAGGTTGTTTCTTTGTGGAGTTGTTTATGCTTTGTAGAAAGAGAGGAACAACAGAATCTATAGAGACGACTACACCTCGGAGGAGAATATAGTTGCTAGATTATTCCAAACTCTACGTTGGAAAATTTATTTTTGTAAAAAGTTTTGTAAAGTGATATAAATAGACTTATGTGTAGAAATTGGAGCCTTGAAGGCATCCTTAGCTAGTTTCAGTGTCTGTAATTTGACTTTGTTTCCCTTTTGTTAAGCTTAATGAGAAGAACTTTGCTTTCTTAGCCAAAAAAAATAAGATGAATATGATGAACTTTTGGATGGCTTAGGTTGTGCTTGTGTTTAGGGATTCACAGGCTTTATTTGTATGCTTTAAGATAGTTTTTCAAGGGCATAAATCGAGACTCCTTTTTCCTCAAACCCTCCCCTTCTTAGAGTTATACTCTTCTTTAGTGGAATAAAGCCTCCATGTTCCACTCAATCTCATAGATTTGAGTTTATCATTAATGAACATGTAGGCCTCCACCACTTGAGAATGTAAATATATATAAAGTTTGTGGGTTGAATTGCCGTGCTAGCAAATTTAAAATAGTGGGAAATGAATAACATTTAAAGTGAATAAGTGCTCACATGCTCTAAAGCTTTGAGAGATTGGCAAATGATCCAGGGATTGTTCCAGAAAACATTTTATTGCTCAAATCTCTGTTCATAGTAAACACGACAAGTTAATGCAGTTATAAAATATAAAACACGAAGACACTCTTAACAGTATCTATATTTGACGTGTTGGCAATACCTGAAGATTATTAATTTTCAGGACTAAATGGCTTATATTACCAAATATGACATCACAGTATCACTTAATTTATATGAAATATGACTTCGTACTAAAATGTATATTTCAAGATATATCACGCCCCTAGGATGACTTGAATATAATATTTTCTTTCATTCTAAACACATTTGTTTATTTTCATCAAATTTCAACATAATAATGAATACTTACTATATTTATTTTTTTTACTAAATAATACTTACTATCTATATTTATTCAGTATACATATTTCTAAATATCTTTAATAATGAGTCATAGTCGTGTTGTGTCCTATTTGTAAAGAATAATTTTTCAACATACTTACTATATTTATTTCACTTACATATTCTTTTAAGGGTAAAATGCAGCAGAGGTCCCCATTGTTTACTCAAAAATCAATATAATCCTCATTGTTTTAAAATGCTCAAAGAGGTCCCCAATGTTTATAAATATGCTCATTGTGGTCCCCACCGTTAAAATTTTGGTTAGTTTTAACATATGTAAATAGTATTTTAGGGGTAAAATTGAAAAATTACAAAAAACACAAAATTTCACACAAAAAATACCAAAAAACACACACTAAAATAAACAAAAACACACACAGAACACACACAAAAACACACACGAACACACACACCAAAACACACACAAAAATACACACGAACACACCAAAACACACACTAAAACACACACCAAAACATTCACAAAAACATTATACACACACGAACACACACAAAGCCAAAAACACATACACAAACTCGCGGGTGGTGGTGGTGGTGGTGCTCGCGAGGGTCGAGGTGGTGTTCGAGGGTGGTGGTGGTGCTCGCGTGGGTAGAGGTGGTGTTCGCGTGGGTGGAGGTGGTGTTCGCGGGTGGTCGTGGTGGTGGTGCTCGCGTGGATGGAGGTGGTGTTAGCGGGTGGTGGTGGTGGTGCTCGCGTGGGTGGAGGTGGTGTTCGCGGGTGGTGGTGGTGGTGGTGCTCGTGTGGGTGGAGGTGGTGTTCGTGGGTGTTGGCTGGTGGTGGTGCTCACGTGGGTGGAGGTGGTGTTCGCGGGTGGTGGTGCTCGCGTGGGTGTTGGCTTGCGGTGGTGACTGGCGATGTGGGTGATGGTGGTGGCTTGCGGTGTGGTGGTGACTGGCGGTGTGGGTGAGAGTGGTGGCTTGCGGTGTCGTGGTGACTGGCCGTGGTGGTGATTGGCGGTGTGGGTGAGGGTGGTGGCTTGCGGTGGGCTTACGTGGGTGGGGGATGGTGGCTCGCGTGGGTGGGAGACGTTGTTCTGATGGCTGGTAGGTGGTGGTGGTGTTGACCGGCGGCTGGTAGGTGGTGGTGGTGTTGACCCGCGGCTGGTAGGTGGTGGTGGTGTTGACCGGCAGCTGGTAGGTGGTGATGGTGTTGACCGGCAGCTAGTAAGTGGTGGTGGTGTTGACCGGCGGCTGGTAAGTGGTGGTGGTGTTGACCGGCAGCTGGTAGGTGGTGGTGGTGTTGACCGGCGGCGTTTGTTTGGTAGGGGTGGTGGTGGAGTTGGGTGGGGTGGAAGAGGAAGAAGAAGGGAAGGATAAATTTGTAATTTTTTGATTCAGTTAGGGTAGTTTAGTCATTTTATGCATTTTTAGTTAGATTTTTAACGGTGGGGACCACAATAAGCATGTTTATAAACATTGGGGACTTCTTTGAGCATTTTGAAACAATGAGGATTATATTGATTTTTGAGTAAACAATGGGGACCTCTGCTGCATTTTACCCTTCTTTTAATAATATTTATTGAACATAATAATGAGTCCTAGTCGTGTTTTCTCCTATTTTTCTTTAAAGAATTGTCATCTGCCATTTTCTTGACACAGTGTTTGTGTCCATACATTACATGTCATAAATGAAGATAAAGAACAAGATGAAAAAGAGAAGAGGAGAAGAAGAAAGAAAGACGTCGAGAGTTCGATTCTGCGTGAGGGCGCCGTGTTAAACAGCTCTAGGCCAGGTTTTTTCTCCCGAGTAAGAGTCAGACTCTGCGACCACTACTCGGACCGAACTTCGAATTAGTCGGACCATTGTGGTTTCGGACACCGGGGGCTTTAAGCAAAAAAAAAAAAAAAAAGAAGAAAGAAAGAAGGATTGTCTAGTAAAAGGGTAATAAAATATGCTATGTAGGGCCAACAGTCTTAAAAAACTATAGTTGGAAATGAGAGGGAAAAAATAACTTAACAAATTAATTCTATCAAAAAGAAGAGGAAGAAAGTGAATGAAGAAAAAAGAAGGGGAAGAAAGAAAGAGGCATTGTTTAGTGAAAATCGAAGACTACGCTCGACATGGACCAATTGTCTCAAAAATGCTGGTGGAAATGAGCAAGGGGCAAAGGTAACAATTTGACTACGACGCAGTGGTTGGCCCAAGCACCTGAACTCATGGTGTGCATTAACTTATGGAGTCAAAAATAAAAGGTCGCGATCTCGAGTTATTATTTATGCATTAACCAATACTTGATAATAATAGTAATAAACAACTAAAGCTAAAAATAAAATTGCATAAATTAAAATAACAATAAAACAAATAAAAACTAAAAATAAAAAATAAGACTATTAATAACACTTAAAACTAATAGTAAACAAATAACTAAAATTAAAACATACACATGAATAGACAACTAAAACAAGCTTCATTTTTTTTTTGGGATAAGAAAAAATGTTCTATAAACATTTGGCATAATTTTAATATATGAAAGAAAAATTAACTTTGCACCCTTAGCATTTGAAGATTATTCTCTACATGTTAAATAATTATTTTCATCTTGTCAAACAATTTCTTTTGACTACCAATCATCGTACTGCTTAATTTATAGCCGAAGGAAAGTGATAAAGCAAATCAATGAATGTGATGTAGTTATTCTTACAGAGTCATCAACGATGAGAGAAATCCAATTTCCTTTGGTATCGAACCTTCAATTCTCTGTTTTGAGAAAACACTGTAACTCAAAAGGCAATAAATAAGTAAGAAAAAAGAATTTGTAAAGTTATAATTACACAAAATATAATTGAACTAATGGTGAAAAAAAGAATGAAAATGTTAAACATGTTTCTCCTTTTAAAATGTTTCTGTAACAAATAATATAATTAGGGATATGGAACTTCTCTTAGTAAGAGTGATTTTTCACAATTATGAGGTGAGATTGTGCTAGAACATTTTAGTTCTTTTGCAACAGTTAAATTGAAAAATTAAAAAATTATTGTTATAGGTGTCTTATTATAATATTTTTTGAACCATTGTATAAATTAAAAATTCTTATGAGGATTTTATTTAATTGCAACGGTTAATTATTTTTATTAATTTTAATTAATAATTTCTCATGAGTTTACTTTTTCAAAATAATTTCAAACTATACTTTAACTACAAGAGTTTTTAACCGTGATTTATCATTAACAAAAATCATTATATTAGAAAATTCACAAGGGACTATATACAACGGTTAAAAGTTATTTGCAATTATTTTTAGCCTTATCATAATAGTTTTAAATGTTACAACGTATCAATGATGCAGTAGTTTAATATCCAGCTCATAAAGAAACCAGTTTCAACCATTTAATGGTCTATAATCTGCAGCTATGATGTGGTAACAATTTGAAGATCAGGAAAGAGAAGGGCAGAATGCGAGTTTTCTTTCCCTTAATTCTTTCACGAAAGCGAAAAAGAATCAACATCGAACATATTCCTTTTCATCTTACGCAAACGACAAGATTGGACAAGATGCCATTTTTTTTTTTTTTTTTGGCATAGACAAGACAGTGTTGACTGGACCAAAATATATAAAAGAAAAGGACAAGAGAGTGTAGACCATGCTTATTCCTGGTAACTGGTAAGTACTTACATTTTTTGTCAACATTGAGAATGGTTCGAAAAATCCAAAACAAAAAATAGTTGGCATGAAGATAGTATAGATTAAGAATACAGCTTAACAGCCTGAACCATGAGAGAGAAAGTCCTCCTCCTTCTCTCTAGAACCCACCAACCCCTCAGCCTTTGACCGCCTTTGTAGCCCCTTTCCTTACACTTTAATCTTTCCGAACTCAGAAGTTGTAACCTATACACGCATCCAAACCGTCCCTAAGCTCCATTCTTGGCTTCTCTGAGTCCCCATGGCTCGGAAAAAGCCAGTCCCTGCTCCGAAGCAAGTTGCCCGTCCGGTGACTGTTAATCGGTCATCGTCTCCTGATGAGCATCGTGGTGGTTGCCTTTCAACCTCTACTAACTCCACAAGTAGCTTGAATGTTTGCAGATCTAGCCCTCTAGCTCAGCAAAAAAGACTAGTGAGGGAGGAGGGAGCCCCCACAGCTCTACCTAGTGAGGGAGCCCTTGTAGCTCAACCCCTTAATCTGGGAGGTGAGGAGTTTCCCCCCCTGCCAGCTGACACTGCTGTGGAATAAGGTGAGATGAGCCATCTGGTTTGCCGAGGTGAGTTGTCCTCTCAAGATTCCTTAGTTAAGGAAACCCAACCTGTGGCTTCTCCTGGTAATGCTCACAGTTGGAACACGTTTTTTGGAGGTTCTATCAGTAAGCCACTTAAGTTGGAACCCAAGGAATTTACTATTACAAATGGGAAAGTGGATGTACCTAAGTTACTGTTGGATGAAGGCAAAGACTACTGGGAATCCTGCTTGGCTGGGCAATTCTTAGGCAGACCCCCCTCGTTCCAACTGGTGCAATCTACCATAGCAGCCTAGTGGCGTAAATTCGGGAAGGTGATTGTCAAAACTATGGAAGATGGCCTATATGTTTTTAAGTTTGCTGATGTTGCACAAAGTAATGCTGTTATGGAGCAAATATGGATGTTGCAGGTAGACCCTTGTTCCTTAGAAAGTGGTAGCCAGATATTAAGGTGGAGAAGTTTAAGTTTGATAGGTTTCCTCTCTTAGTCAAGTTAAGGCATGTTCCGGTTCAAATGTAGAACAATGCAGGTTTAAGTCTTATCTCGAGCTACATTGGCATACTAATTCAGATGGACTCGATTACTGAATCAAAAACTTGACTAGGATTTGCAAGAGTTTGCATTGAAGTAGATCTGTTGAAAGATCTTCCGGCAGTAGTACCTCTTGACCTTGGATGGGGTAATTCTGTGGATGTGGAAGTCGAGTATACTTGGCTACCACAGGTATGTAGGATGTGTAAGCAGGCAGGGCATAAGGATGAAATTTGTAGGAACACCAGGCAAGAAGGGCAGGCAAAACCTGATGAAAAGCTTGAAGGGAAGATGGTTGTTGATGAGCAGCCAGGGTCGTAGGATAAAGAAGTTGAATGGAATGTTGTGTGCGGAAAGAAAGAGGAGATCTAGACTGTGGGAACCCAACATAATAAGGCTAGCAGCAGTAAAAGTAAGGAGAAGGGTAGCTCTTCAAAACAAGTTACAGCGGAAGATCGCAATAACTTTGCCGTTCTTGATACGGATGGAGGTGACTTGGACCAGGCTATATCCAAGTTGGTGAATAAGGATTCAGTAGTCTCTAGCCAGGTAGGGGATCCCCTGAGTGAGTCCCATCCTGTCCCCCCTGATGGTTAATATAGCTGCATAGAATATTAGGGGTATGAATATGCCCCCGAAGCAAAGTGATGTAAATATTTTTGTGAGGTTAAAAAATATTAAAGTGTTGGGACTGCTCGAAACTAAAGTTAAATTTAGCAGCATGAAGGGCATTGGTAGGAGGAAGTTCCATGATTGGGGAGTTATCCATAACTATAGTTGATCCCCTCGAGGTTGCATTTAGTTATTATGGGACAAACTTAGTGTTTCAGTCACATAGATTGATTCCTGCGAGCAAGCAGTTCACTGTTCTATTCATAATCTTTGTAATGGTGATCGATTCTTTGTTACTTTTGTCTATGGGCTTAATGATAGTGTCAGTAGAAGGAAGTTGTGGAGCAAGTTGATCGAATGGAAAAATGCCATTGTCAGTTCACCTTGGTGCATAGTTGGGGATTTTAATGAAATCGTGAAGATGGAAGAAAGGTTTCGGAATAGCTACCTCACACAAGGAGCCATGGAATTTGGGAATTGTATATCACAGGCTGAGCTTTTTGATCACCCTTATACTGGGCCTAGTTTCAAATGGAGTAACAAAGGGTCTAGGCAGGGTCTTCGTGCAAGTAGAATTGATAGAGCATTAGTCAATGCTCATTGATGGAATGTGTTTCATTTGTCTGCTGTGGTTGCAGAGGCTCCTAATACCTCAGACCACTGTCCCATTATTGTAAGCACTTCAACACAGGCATCCTCTAAACCTAAATCGTTTAAGTTCTATAGTGCCTGGGTCAAACATGCTGATTTCCTGCCTATTGTCCAAGAAGCTTGGAACTGCCACTTCTATGGTACCCCAATGTTCACTTTATATCAGAAGCAGAAAAGATTGAAGAAAGCTCTTAAAGAGTTCAACCAACTTCATTTTCGCAACCTTGCTAACCAAGCAGAAGATATCAAAAAAGAGTTTCATCGAGTGCAACTGATGATCCTTAATGGAAACGATTCAGATGCTATTACAAGCAAAGAGAAATGGTTGTCTAATGAGCTTAACGTTGTTAATCTGAGAGAGGAAGAATGCCTCAGACAGAAGGCAAAGATTAGATGGATGAAAGATGGGGATTGTAATACTGCATACTTCTATCAAGTGATCAAAGGGAGAAAGTTTTTCAATACCATTAAAAGACTTATCTCAAGGACTGGGGATATGCTTGAGTCGGAAAAGGAGATTGGAGATGAAATTGTGGGCTATTATAAGGATCTCTTGTGCAATAAACACAATATCGGGTGTAATGTTTCGGTTGGAAGCCTACAGTCCTTACTAAATAAAACAATCAGTGTCGAGGATAGTACCAGCCTTGTTGAACCAATAACTAATGAGGAGATTAAGGCAGCGATGTGGAGTATTCAAGATGACAAAAGCCCCGGGCCGGATGGTTTCACCTCCTTGTTTTATAAGTCCGCTTGGCATATTGTTGGTTTGGATGTGTGTGCAGCCATTAAATTAGCGTTGAATGACTGTAAGTTATTGGGGGAAACAAATGCAACAATTATCACCCTTGTTCCAAAAGTAGATAACCATCTAATATGGGGGACTTTCGGCTAATCTCTTGTTGCAACCCAATTTACAAATGTCTTTTGAAGGTCATTGCACTTAGATTGAAAAGAAGCTTGAGCCCAATCATTTCCCCAGCCCAGACTGCATTTGTTGTGGGTAGAAGGATGATGGACAACATTTTAATTGCCCAAGATCTTGTGAGAGGTTATGGCAGGAAACATGCTAGTAAAAAATGCACACTCAAGGTCAATATAAAGAAGGCTTATGATACAGTTAATTGGAGCTTTATCTTGAAAACCATGCTGGCTTTGGGCTAATCCAAGATGATTTGTTGAATGGGTAAATATGTGTATTTTGACTCCCTAATTTTCTGTCTCTATCAATGGCCACCTGGAAGGGTTCTTCAGGAGTTCTAATGGGCTGAGGCAAGAGGATCCCATATCCCCTTATCTTTTTGTCATTGGCATGGAGGTGTTGAATAACATCCTCAAGTTTAGTGCATAGAAACAGGAATTCTCTTTCCATCCAAAGTGCTCGAAACTGAAACTAACCCACCTAAGCTTTGCAGACGACTTGTTGCTCTTCTTCAAAGCTAATGTGGAGTCGGCGAGGTGTATTAAAGAAGCTCTGTCCCTCTTCTCCAAGCTTTCAGGGTTGAATATTAGTCCAGAAAAAAGCTCAATTTTTATCTTTGGCATCCCGGATCATGTGAAGAGTGATATTTGCAGAATCCTTGAAGTTATTGAAAATCATCTTCCAGTCAAATATCTTGGTGTCCCCTTAATTACTGGAAAGATAAAGCAGGCAGATTGTAAAAGCCTTTGCCAGAAAGTCATTGCTCGAACTAAACATTGGACAAATGGGTGGCTTTCTTTTGCAGGTAAACTCCAACTTGTGAAGTCTGTTACAATTTCTGGAGTAGTTACTTTGTTTTGCCAAAAAATGTTATTCGCAAGGTAAAACAACAATTGTCTTCCTTCTTGTGGGGAACAAAAGAAAATTCAAAAGTGGTTCCAAAGGTGGCCTGGGATAACATCGAAGGCCTACGGATGTTGGGGGGTTTGGTCTGAGAGCACTTGAAGATATGAATCTGGTGGCTATTTTGAAGCAATTTTGGCTGATGTACTCGGATTCTTAATCCATTTGGGGAGCTTGGACTAAGGAAGTGCTTTTAAGAAACAAAAGTGTTTGGAGTGTGGATATACCAAATGATGCATCGTGGGCTTGGAGGAAAATTTTGGGAGTTAGACATCTTGCAAGTCAATTGATCAAACATAGAGTTGGTAATGGCAAAAACATGTTCCTTTCGTAGGATTTGTGGCATCCCAAAGGCAGGCTTATTGATGCCGTGGATAACAGTGTAATAGTGGCGTCTAGAGTTGGCTCACAATGCAAAGTTAAAGACATTATCAGGGAAGGTGCTTGGCGTTGGTCGAGGAACTTAGAAGACCTGGATGACAATGGAATTGATCCACCATCGTATCACACTGATCAGATTGTTTGGCTTGCTGAGCAAAATGGCAGGTTCTCCACTAAGGCAACTTGGGATTTTATTCGTCAGAAGCATACTAATGTGGAATGGAATTTCTTAATTTGGCGGAGTCCACGCATTCCGAAACACTGTTTTTGCACATGGCTTGCTATTCTTGATAGGCTCCCAACAAAAGATAGGCTCATCTCAAGGGGAATGACTATACAGGGTAATTGTGAACTATGCCATATGGGGATGGAATCGAGAGACCGCATGTTCTTTGAATGCACATTTAATAAGCGTATTTGGAGAAAGTGTATCAATTTTGCTATGCTAGTGTCGGAAGCATCAAATGGAACAGAGTACTACACTTTGTTCAAAGAAGTTGCAGTAAGGATTCAATTAAGGCAGCGCTTATTAAGCTCATTTTTCCAGCCTGCATCTACCATCTTTGGAAGGAAAGAAACAGCCAGGTATTTGGCAATGGAGTCGTGACGGAGGATCAAATTGTGGTCAAAATTCATGATGATGTTAAGACCCTTTGTAATTATTGAAACTTAAACGCAATTATTGATTAGTTTCAAGATTTTGGTTGATAGGCATTGTACCTTGTATTGAATGTTTTTGAGGTGGAATGGAATTTGCTTACTCGCTTAGCCAAAAAAAAAAGATAGTATAGCTTCAAATGCGAGAAAACACACGTTTTGCTAAACATAGTATCCATCTTTTGAGAACGTGGAAAGAAGACATCAATCAGCATCATTTTTGGTTGACCCAAAAAAAATAAAAGGACGTTATAAAATATTTCCAAGGCATCTTGTGCACTTGAGAATTAGTATCTAAAATTCTTTAATTTTCTCTTCGAGATGTCAATGGAGCCATCTTGAACACAATCAGATAAGTTACTTTTTTTTTTTTCTCTTCCTCCCGTGCGTTACCAAAATAGTTACTCCAGCTTTTCTTTATTTTTTCGAAGTATGGCCCAATGCTATTTTTAGGGAAGGATAAGCTTGTTAAGTCATATACTCATTTTTCTAAATCTAAATATTTTGCAGACAAAGAAAGGTAAGCATCCTTGGCTTCGATTTTGGGTAGAGACAAGGGCGGAGGTATATATTAGTAAGTGAACGAGAATTTTTGCCTCCACTTGCTGTCAATGTTCTCAAAAATTATGTATATATAAGGTAATTTTAGTCAGGGAAAAATTATTTAGCTCCCATTGCAAAAAAAAAAAAAAAAAACTTGTATTATAGTGTTAAAATGTGTGTTCTTAGCTCTAAGAAAAAAGTTTAGATTTGTACTGGGGTATAAACCTGCCATGAATGAGGTATAAATGCTAGTTTCTAGCATGTGACTTTGAGGACTTGTTTTCTTTGAAAACATAGGACATTTAGGTAGTGATTGATATGTGAGAATGGGTTGGGAATGAAATGACATTCCCAACTTTATTTTCATTATCATGCTTGGTATGACGAATGAACTTGAGAATCATATTCTCAAAATAATCTCATTCCCCCATATATGGGAATAGTCATTTTAGGTCAAACACATGAGAATAGCCAATTCTCATGTGCTTGATGAGAATAGCCAATTCTCATGTGCTTGAGAATAGACCTTATTTTTTAAATGACAAACATACTCCCGTCAAAACTATACTACGTTGGAATACCTAAACAACATTGTGTAAGCCCTAAACAATAGCTGCAATTTTTTTTCTTCCCCAACGGCTACAATCATTTATTTATAATAATAATAAGAATATTAATAATAATTTATTTATTTATTTATTTATTTATTATTATTATTATTATTATTATTATGTTCACGTTTATATACATGTAAATCTTATTTTTTATACTATAATAATAAAAGGGTAATCATATCATATTATACAAGCATGTCATTTACATTTCTAAATTCATTCCATTCTCAGTTCTAGTCCATTCCTTAGTTCATTTTATTTCTATCCAAATTCATTCAAGTGTACCAATCGCTACCTTAAGACTAGTGGTTTTACATTACTTACGTAACGATTAGTACATTGAAATAAGGTTGATAATGGATAGTCATTCCTAATTCCATTCTGCTTCTCATGCTTGTTATGAATGAATGAATTTGAGAATCTCATTCTCAAGATAATCTCATTCTCGTTTACATGGAATTAACTTATTCCCATGTACTTGAAAATAAAGTTATTTATCAAATGATTAACATACCCCCATAGAAAAACATAACATTTATATATAGTTTATTTTGCAATCCTAACAAAAATGGCAATAATAACAACAATAATAATAACAATAACGAAATAATAATAAAGAATAAAGAATAAAAATAATAATAAAATAGTAATCAAAAATAAAAATAAGAATAAATATAAAATAAATAATAGTAATAATTAAAACAAAACTAACAATAAAAAAGTTATTAAAATATAATATTTATTATTAATGAAAATAATAATTCAATAATAATAATAATACTAATAATAATAATAATAACAAAAACATAATAAAAATAAAAAATAAAAAAATAACAATAAGAATAATGGAAAATAATAATAAAATAATATTGTTATCAATAAATTATAATAATAATAATAAATAAAATAAAATAAAATCAAAACATTAATTATAATAATAATAATAATTGTTGTTGTTGTTATCATTGTTATTATTATAATTATAATTTTATTTATTTATTATTATTATTATCATTATTATTATTATTATTATGTTTATGTTGTTTACAGTTGTTGTACAAGAGTCGTTTCCATTACTAGTCTTAATTCCTAGAGCATACCAAATATGTCGGTCTCATTCTCAAGTTTATTCTATTCCCAGTTTCATTCCGTAGCTCATTTTATTCTCGTCCAAATTTATTTTAGTGTACTAATCGCTACCTTAGTATCTATGACATGTTAACTCTGAGCTCGCCACTCTTTCATAGCGAAATTATATTGGTTGTGTTATGTGGTTTGGAGCCTTGCAACTTACAAAAGTTGGACCTCTTGGGAGTATAACGGTTATGGTTACTATATTTGTCTTTGACAAATTTTCTGAAATTTCTCAACTGATTAACTTTAGAATTTAACCTTTTGATTTTAATCTAAAATATTACTAGAAACTTTCAGTGAAAATATTTGCTTTTCAATAAATGTTCCTATATTGATTTGCTCTTAGGTGCTATTACAAAGACTTGGAAAAACTTTACCCAATTTAT
The DNA here is from genome assembly GCF_023091745.1 of Budorcas taxicolor. Classification (NCBI taxonomy): domain Eukaryota; kingdom Metazoa; phylum Chordata; class Mammalia; order Artiodactyla; family Bovidae; genus Budorcas; species Budorcas taxicolor. Next base: position 6,466 of record NW_026292072.1, on the reverse strand, counting down.
AAACGATAGAATCTGTTATCTTTCAATAAGTTTTAATATATATCATCCTTCTAAATGATCAAGCTAATTAATCATAAATAGATTAATTTTTAGGGATAGTTGATTTGCATTTCCCCAATGTGATTGCATGTTATGGTTTGATAGTAGAATAGACTCCATAGTTCTTAACTTGGTTTTAGTTAATACATGCATTAGTTATCACCCAAAAAACAAAATCACGGAAATATTAATTGTTACCTACATATCATGATGTGCAACATAGAACATTGGGGAACATATTTCAACTATTTACACAAAATAAGGACAAATTTTGTTATTTCCTATAGAAAAATAACTTATAAGGCAAATCAATATGCCATATATATATTGCTATCTTGGCAATTGGCTGCATACGTCTTTCTATTATAAGAAAAATGCAGATGCAAACCACTATATGTTTGTCTCATCATTCTTTTAGCCTGTATATTTTGATGTAGATTTCTAGATCCAAGAATATTACCTAGCCTGTATATTTTGATGTAGATTCCTAGATCCAAGAATATTACCTCGGATTGTCTATTCTTTTATTTAGATCTCGTTATAAAATAGAAACATTTATTTGAAAACTTTTAAGCTGGAGAGAAAATAAATTTGGTAACCAATTATTAGCATGACTAATATGGTTTTCAACAAATTACATGGACTAAAATTTCATAAACTAAAACTCTAAAAGTGTCCCTAACATATTGTTATCTGAATTTGGCCCGTCTATTTTGTTTTATGATTTTGAATAATCTGTCTAGTCTTTAGAATCCCAATAAAAGTGATATATGCATCAGTTATTAACAAATCGAATTTGGATATCAAAAATATTGCATGAACCAAAACTACAAGTGAAAAACTAAAATAGTTCCAAAATTTATGGAAATCTCAATTTAGTTTGTCTATTTTGTTTTATGATTTTGAATAATTTTTGAGTCGTTAGAATCCCAATAAAACTGATAAAGCTGGTTCTAGTAAGATCCTACTTTTTGATTCCATAATTAAGTATTTCTTAATGAAAGTCACAAATATAATTAATTTGAACCAATTTACATATATAATCTCAAGGAATAATAAGAAAAAAGAAGATGATAGGAATACAGAAATATATTTGTTTAATTATATTTCTTATAATACTGCAATTAAACAAAAACTTGAGAACTATTTGAGCAATTTGATGAGTTTTTTACATGTTTGGAACACCCATAGATGCCATGTGTCAAGCTTGGACTTAATCAAATGATAAACAAGATGATATGTCTATCATGTGATTTAGGAATTTTTCAAAACGGTATTCTTTTTGTTGTAATGTATATTTTGCATCTCTCGTATCAAATTCTTTTTACAGTCTTAGACACTTATTATACATGGTGTGGCTATTTTTTTTTTTAAATAATAGTAAAAGTAGCTTAATATTCCACTTCAACAAATTAAGCCATTACCTTTTGCTCTCGAAGTATCAACCCTCATCTTTAATTTTCAAGTCATTTATGCAATAATACAAGTATACAAAAGCATTTTGCATGAAGGTCAACAAACAAATTAAATGAAGATCTCAAACATAAAGGATTAAAATCTTTAAAATCTGAGATATTAAAGAACTTACAGTCCCGTCACTCGGCAAGTTGTGTCGCTGCTGTTACAATCGCATTTATCATATCCCCAATATGTTTCACTAAGACAGGACTTGGGAAAGGAAATAATTTGTTGCTTGTTTTCCATTCGCTTCTTGTCCATAAGTTTAAGTAGTAGTGTCTCCACAACATCCACTAGCAAATGCAATTATAAGATGTTCCAAACATGTTAGAAATGTAATTCTTCTAAAAACTTCGAGGCGTTAATAAGAAAATTTATTATCGAACTTACTTTTTAAGAACTCAGAAGACACTAAGGGTGGAGTCAAAAATCAAATGTGGAGGCTGAGATATTTTTTTTTTTGTACAGTACCGATCTCACTTAGTGGGATAAACTTCGGTTTGATTTAGTATTTTTTTAGTTCGTAGAAAAAAGACTCAAAAATATCTTCCCACTTTCAATTAACATAATAAAAACTAATTAAAAAGTCAACTAAATATAAATTATATATTTACATTTGACCAAATAAAAGCTAAAAGAAAAATAAAAAAAATAAGACCCCAACCACGGTCACCTCCAATTTGCTATGCAATGTTGAATTTCAGTCAATCACTAGTGAATCAAAAAGTAATAACTTCACACAATCACAAAATAAAATTATTGCCATCTACTACCGATCATATGTACCTTGTTAATGAAAAAAAATGTACCTATTATTTTTGCGGCAAAGACAGATAGAAGATGAAAATGATAGTTAAAAGGGAAGCTAAGATGATAGTCTGATAGATGATAGATGATAGATGATAGATGATAGATGAATATTAAAAAAAAAAAAAAAAAAGCTACATGGTTTCCCTAGCAATTCCTTTGTTTTTTTTTTTTTTCTTTTTATCTCAACTTATACTTGGAAAAAAAATTTATAGCAATAGTGATTTGAACCCACAGCCAACAACACAACTCTGCTTGTCACCAACCACCAAGGCCAATTTCACATTCTTGACAATTCTTACAACTTTTTCCCTTTTTGCTTTGGGGGGCCAAATCTATTTTTTTTATAAAAAAAATCCAATAGATATATATATATTTTTTGGAGGTTGGCCCCGGCCCCCCTTCCCCTCCGCCAGCTTCCTTTTATAAATTAAGGTGGTAAATTTAAGTAGAAGAGTCAATAGTTTACTAATAAATTAACTTTTTAAGAAAATAAAATAATTTTTTTTTGACAAAAATGTAATAAACATAAAATAATGGAAACATATAATATTTTAATATGGTTTGACCCTCTATGTAGACACTAATAATTAAAAACTAAAAAAGTTCATTGTTGTAAAATAATATTTATACATCAATGATTTTTTATAACAAAAAAGAATTGACACCTTTACTCACATTACTTTATGTAAAAAAAATGTCTAAATACTTGGGCCAACTATCTCATGGAGTGTGGCTCTGCGACAAGTAAACATCTACTCGTCTTTGTGGGTTTGCGTCTGAATTTTGAGCCAAAACCTATCATTTAATAAATATGAGATTTGAGAATTGGAAGAACTCGATATATAGATATTGATTGTTAAACAATAAAATAAAAGGGCACACAATGATGACTATGATTTTCTCAATTGTACTACAGGACACTTAAACTATTAAGCTTTTACACACCAATAACACCACTCACGCACATGCACTTATGACTTCTCTACGCTTCTTTGGTTATCAGTCGCCTTGCATGAGAGCAATCCCCTATTTATGGCAAATTTTCACCGTCGGTTTGCTTAATTGCCTGACTTTGTGGATTTTTTTAGCAACACTTTTGGAACTATATATATATATATATATATATATATTTTTTTTTTCTTCTTTTTTTTTTTTTTTTTTCTCAAGGCTGCAATTTGAAGATTGTTCTAGACAGACCAAGAAATATGTTGGAGAGAGAAAGTCTATGTTGACTCTTAACATTTGTTACCTTCTTCGGGGGGTAGAGATGGTCCTTGATCAGAGGCATCGCTGGGAGCTGGTGCAATTGATGGTTGTTGTTGCAAACTTGTTTGAAAGTACACAGCCAGAAGAAGAAGCAAAGAAATAGCCAACTTGAAGAAAAACTTATGTATTTCCATCTCTTTCTCCCTTCTTTAACTTGTTTTTTTACCGTGGCTCCAACAATGTTTCGACGAACATATATAGAGTAGCTTTTCTCTATGGACTATGATCCATGAGAGATGAGGCCTTATCTATTGAACAAGTGACAGTTTCATCTTTAGTCATTGTCATGTTTATGTCCTTACAAATTGGTAAGTAGACGCTTCATAATGTAGGTTGACGCTTATACAGATAGAACTGATCATTATAATTTTTCAAAATTAGGTATTGATTTAACATGATATTAACTAGAGTTTAGGTTTGTAATAAAAGATTTTGGGTTTAAAATTCACTGCCACCTATTAGTAAAATTACGTACAAGTGTAAGGGTCAATAAAATACTATATTTAGCTTATTTTTGAATGTGTTGAACACGTAAATGAATACAACAAATCTCTCTCTAAAAATTTAAGCTTTAAGATAAGGTGAGTAACTTAACACATTTTTGTGCTATATCATATAGTGGCTAGATGCTTCATAAACATTACATTTATGTAATTGTCTTTTTAATTACATTTTGGAAGAGTTGCAGTACGTTTCCCACTCGTTTCCCGCAGTTTTCTCTATTTAAAGTGCCATTCAATCAATTATTTTCACTTTAAATACTCAATCAATCCAAATTGTGTTTTCTTTTTTTGACATGGTACTTTTTTTATACGGCTTAAAATGATATGTGATTATAAGTGTTATCCAAACTTGGACGAGTATTTGTTTTTAGGGTTAATACCACTTTTGGTTAATTATCTTCGACCTCATTAACGATGTGGTCCCTTATTTTCAAAAGTGATACATTTTAGTCCCTTATTTTTTCAAATTGGGACACCGTTAGTCCTTTTGTGTCAATTTGTTAAAATTCTATCTTTAAATGTATCATTTTTGAAGATAAGGAACCACATCATCAATGAAGTCAAAAAAACCAAAAGTGATATTAACCTATTTTTATTTCTAATCTATAGAAATCTATTTAATCTTATTCTTATGTTGTAGAAAGTTCCTAAATATGTTTAACAAGGGACAAAATGATTAAAGAAATAGAGAAAGAGGAGACAAATGGGCCGGACAATTGGTCAACTCTTCCATATCTTCAAATCTCATCTTTTTGAGGTACACAATTTCATTTTAAACATTAATGGTCACTTATTTTACAATAAATTACATGCATTTTTTTTTTTTTTTTTGTTTCCTATAGGCTTCAGTTGTACAAATGCGGAACCAGAGCAAATTCAAGTCAGGATATCATCCTCCAATTAATATTAGTAGTGGCATAGATTTACTCATTTCGTATTTTTCCTTTAAAAATCAATTTTATTTTAAATATGCTTGGTCAATGTAATGTTCCATGTTGTTCTACAACTCAATTTAATTGCATTTAAAATGGTATTAGCAATTTTAATGCATAGGGAAACTACAAATTTTGCACTATTATTGCCAACTAATTAAAGTTTATTTAAAAAATATAAATTTCCACAAATCAATTATTTTGAAAAAAAATGAAGCTTTATCGGGGTTTCATATAATCAACAATTAGTGAATGAACACGGCTTACTTAGCAAAAATAAAAAAACAATTTTAGTGAATGCAAATTTAATTGGATGAACTTTTTAGACCTTTAATAAATTAACGTAACTCATAACGACTAATTGAATTATTTCTCAAACCCAAGTACGACCTTATACAATATACTTGAGCCCAGTTACCAGAGTCTGTGTGGAAGATCAATGTTCACAATTATCCTCGTTAATTAAGGCCCTACAAAGTTACTATTGCAAAAAGATGGTAAGGGTTCTCTTATTCGAAAAAGTTGGATTGAACCTCTAAAAAGCAGAAGTGGATGTAAAACAAAGTGCGTAATTGAATAATTGAAGACACCACTAGTAGGAATGACGTGGACAAAAGAGCTGCAATGTTGTCTTTATTCGATGGTTTTAATTAACTTTGAGTTACTAGCTTGCAACTCTTAGCCGTAAATATATATATATATATATATATATATATATATTTATATGTGTGTAAGGCATTTAATTATGTTAAAAATAATAAATAATATAATAAATTTATCTCTAACAGTTTAAGCTTTTAGATAAGGTTGTGTCATCACCCATTTAAAACATTAAAATTATTTAAGTGTAAGACTAAAAAATTAATTCCGTCTCTACTTGTAGTAACGTATTAAAGATAATAAATAATATAATAAATCACTTTCTAACAGCTTAAACTTTTAGATGAGATGGTAACTTAATAAATTATATCTTCAACTATTTTCTGAGTTTTCTCCTATAAAGAGGAATCATTCACGTAGCAGTACCTCCCCTGAAATACAGAGGGAGGAAGAAAAAAAAAAAAAGTTAAATTGATCTTTGACACAGACAGCTGCCTAACACACACATGTATATAGTGAAGAAAAAAAATGTCAATCTTTGCATTTTGGTGGGAACTTCTTATATGTCTAATTTTTTTTTTTTCGTTTATATACTAGGCACTCATAATGCATCCTGTTTTTTCCTAAATCACACGTTAAGAAAGAGTTTCATAATATATGTATCTTGGAGTTTTGGTTCACATTCAGTCATTAGACCAACAAGAAGATGCCAGCGTATCCTATCCGATGTCAGTGATGACTAATCTAACTTATGTCTCATAGGCCTATTGAGTGGAAATATTTCTTCAGATTAGCCAAAAAAAAAAAAAAAAGGAGTTTCGTACTATAATGACACTCGCTAAAAATATACTTAGTCTT
>NW_026292071.1:0-25256 GCF_023091745.1 Budorcas taxicolor | reverse complement strand
TTCCGTCCCCGATCGTATGTCGTGAGCCGCGAAAAGGACGACAACCTAATCCATCACCTTTCTATTATCGAATCCCACGGCACCTTGGACAAGACAACTTCGTAGAGTCTGGGCTCGAAAACCGAGGGCGTGGAGCTTGGGACCAGGTCTCCATCGCACCGGTGCCCATAACTTTTGATCCGTAAGGAGTCATGCGGCGAACAACATACTATTGGAAAGCACTCTGAGAGCTCTGCGACGGGGGCAGCAAGCCTGCTCAATTACACCTATTTTCGGAGCCCAAAATCGAACATTTTCATCAGTTTTTGGACACGTTTCTACTTTTACGATGTTTTTCCGTCCTGGATCGTACGTCCTGAGCTGCGAAAAGGATGACAACCTAATACATCACATTTCTATTATCGAATCCCATGGCACCTTGGGCAAGACAACTTCGCTACACGTAGAGGCTGGGCCCGCAAACCGAGGGCGTGGGGCTTGGGACCAGGTCTCCGTCGCTCCGGTGCCCATAACTTTTGATTCGTAAGGAGTTACGCGGTACACATCATACTGTTGAAAAGCTCTCTGAGAGCTCTACGACGGGTATTGCACGCCTGCTTGGCTGCGTATGCCTTTTTAGCCTAAAATTGAATGTGTTCATTCGTTTCAGGACATTTTTCTTCTTTTGTGCCATTTTTCCGTCCCCGATCGTACGTCGTGAGCCGCGAAAAGGACGACAACCTAATCCATCATCTTTCTATTATCGAATCCCACGGCACCTTGGGCAAGACAACTTCGTAGAGTCTGGGCTCGAAAACCGAGGGCGTGGAGCTTGGGACCAGGTCTCCATCGCACCGGTGCCCATAACTTTTGATCCGTAAGGAGTCATGCAGCGCACAACATACTATTGGAAAGCACTCTGAGAGCTCTGCGACGGGGGCAAGCAAGCCTGCTCAATTACACCTATTTTCGGAGCCCAAAATCGAACATTTCATCAGTTTTTTGGACACTTTTCTACTTTTACGATGTTTTTCCGTCCTGGATCGTACGTCCTGAGCTGCGAAAAGGATGACAACCTAATACATCACATTTCTATTATCGAATCCCATGGCACCTTGGGCAAGACAACTTCGCTACACGTAGAGGCTGGGCCCGCAAACCGAGGGCGTGGGGCTTGGGACCAGGTCTCCGTCGCTCCGGTGCCCATAACTTTTGATTCGTAAGGAGTTACGTGGTACACATCATACTGTTGAAAAGCTCTCTGAGAGCTCTACGACGGGTATTGCACGCCTGCTTGGCTGCGTATGCCCTTTTTAGCCTAAAATTGAATGTTTTCATTCGTTTCGGGACATTTTTCTTCTTTTGTGCCATTTTTTCCGTCCCCGATCGTATGTCGTGAGTCGCGAAAAGGACGACAACCTAATCCCATCACCTTTCTATTATCGAATCCCACGGCACCTTGGGCAAGACAACTTCGTAGAGTCTGGGCTCGAAAACCGAGGGCGTGGAGCTTGGGACTAGGTCTCCATCGCACCGGTGCCCATAACTTTTGATCCGTAAGGAGTCATGCGGCGAACAACATACTATTGGAAAGCACTCTGAGAGCTCTGCGACGGGGGCAGCAAGCCTGCTCAATTACACCTATTTTCGGAGCCCAAAATCGAACATTTTCATCAGTTTTTGGACACTTTTCTACTTTTACGATGTTTTTCCTTCCGTCCTGGATCGTACGTCCTGAGCTGCGAAAAGGATGACAACCTAATACATCACATTTCTATTATCGAATCCCATGGCACCTTGGGCAAGACAACTTCGCTACACGTAGAGGCTGGGCCCGCAAACCGAGGGCGTGGGGCTTGGGACCAGGTCTCCGTCGCTCCGGTGCCCATAACTTTTGATTCGTAAGGAGTTACGCGGTACACATCATACTGTTGAAAGCTCTCTGAGAGCTCTACGACGGGTATTGCACGCCTGCTTGGCTGCGTATGCCTTTTTAGCCTAAAATTGAATGTGTTCATTCGTTTCAGGACATTTTTCTTCTTTTGTGCCATTTTTCCGTCCCCGATCGTACGTCGTGAGCCGCGAAAAGGACGACAACCTAATCCATCACCTTTCTATTATCGAATCCCACGGCACCTTGGGCAAGACAACTTCGTAGAGTCTGGGCTCGAAAACCGAGGCGTGGAGCTTGGGACCAGGTCTCCATCGCACCGGTGCCCATAACTTTTGATCCGTAAGGAGTCATGCAGCGCACAACATACTATTGGAAAGCACTCTGAGAGCTCTGCCGACGGGGGCAGCAAGCCTGCTCAATTACACCTATTTTCGGAGCCCAAAATCGAACATTTTCATCAGTTTTTGGACACTTTTCTACTTTTACGATGTTTTTCCGTCCTGGATCGTACGTCCTGAGCTGCGAAAAGGATGACAACCTAATACATCACATTTCTATTATCGAATCCCATGGCACCTTGGGCAAGACAACTTTGCTACACGTAGAGGCTGGGCCCGCAAACCGAGGGCGTGGGGCTTGGGACCAGGTCTCCGTCGCTCCGATGCCCATAACTTTTGATCTGTAAGGAGTTACGCGGCGCACAGCATATCATTGGAAAGATCTCTGAGAGCTCTACGATGGGGGCAGCAAACCTGCTCGGCTGTACCTATTTTTGGTTCACAAAATCGAACATTTTCATCAGTTTTGAGACACATTTCTACTTTTGCAATATTTTTTTTATCCTGGATCGTACGTTGTGAGCCGCGAAAGGATGACAACCTAATCCATCACATTACTATTATGAATCTGACGGTACCTTGGGCAAGACAACTTCGCTTCACGTAGAGGCTGGGCTCGTAAAACCGAGACCGTGGGGCTTGGGACCAGGTCTCCGTCACTCCGGTGCCTATAACTTTTGATCCGTAAGGAGTTACGCGGCGCACAGCATACCGTTGGAAAGCTCTCCGAGAGCTCTACGACGAGGACTTCAAGCCTTTTTGGCTGCGCCTATTTTGTAGCCTAACATCAAACGTTTTCATTAGTTTCAGGACACTTTTTTTCTTTTGCGCTGTTTTTCCATCCCGGGTCGTACGTCGTGAGCCGCGAAAAGTACGAAAACCTAATCCATCACATTTCTATTATCGAATCCCATTGAAACTTGGGCAACACAACTTCGCTTCACGTAGAGACTGGGCCCGTAAATCGAGGGCGTGGGGCTTGGGACCAGGTATCCGTCTCTCTGGTGCCTATAACTTTTGATCCGTAAAGAGTTATGCGACGCACAGCATACCGTTGGAAAGCTCTCTAAGAACTCTACGACGAAGGCAGCAAGCCTGCTCGGCTGCTGTCATGCCCCAACCCGGCCTATAAAGGTTAGGCTAGGGTGTGATCTAAACATTCAAGTCATGTCTCGTACTTAGTTGTTCATGAAAGTTTAATGCTTAACGTTTAGCCTAGACTCCATAATTTTTCAAAAAATCGGCAGCATAACGGCTGTAATTGGGCTCTTTAGTTTGACCTAATTCTCTAAACGCCTCAAATTTCATTTCCAACTTAGATTACTATTTACCATCAATTGAGACGCCTACTAGTTATCTCGATGTCTCGTTTGATTAATAACCTAGCATGATACTATGTCTCGTTTATTTGTTAATCCTCGTTACAAAAGTACATGTTGATCTTAGCTTAACAATTGGTAACTGCTTAAGATTGGATAGGTTCATTTTACTTAGTCCTTACCTGATACTTCATAATCCTATGATAGATACCAAACCAGTAACGATAGCAAAACGACCATAGTAGTGTCTGTCTAGTTATTATCAGTACAAGCCAAAATTAGACCCCAAATTACAACGGGGGTTTTTTACATTACAAACATCAAGCAACATGAAAATAAATAGTCTTCAAGCAGCATAGTGTTCACAATGGCCATAATCAAGCAAAGCACATAGGACAGACAATCATTCCAAGGAATCATCGTTAGGCACGTCGTCCTCAGGTACCTGTTCTTGATCTTCTTCACCTGAGATGATAAAAGAGGTTGAGTCCTTATGAACTCAGCGAGGGGGAACGAGAAATAGGTTTTGAAACTCATTTTCTGCTTCAACTTATGAAAATCCTTTTTGCAAGCATGAATATATCACAAGTACATAACATGATATAAAAGTAAAGGAACACAATTACCCGTCTTTCCTCCCCAAGGTCCTCTAGGAACCAAGCGAAAGTACTTATACATATAGTGAAAAGGATACGGTGAGCTTTTGCTCTCAGTTCATGTCAGTATCAGTTGTTGCGGCCGACTTCAAATCATCCCCTTATCACGCCAAATGGGTGTACTCCGGATTTACCCCCGAAATTATACGACCCAACTCTCCGAGGAAGTCTAGCCCCCAAGCGAGAGAGGGAATTGGACAATGGTAGTCACAGTTGCACCAGCAAGCCCGATGCCGCCCGGTGTGCGTGAACGCTACCACACCAGAATGAAAGGTTGCAACCTTGTATGCAATGCACATTTATGACATTTAATATATCACATTAGGAGGACAACAAAGTAGGTTGCCTCCAAGCAGTCATAAGATTGCACATTGACAAGTAAACAAGCGAGGCATGATAAGACAAGTAATTTCACTTGAAAGGCCACATGGAGTTATAGCCAAAACAGTGAGACTGCACAAAACTGTCCAGATTTACACACATTTCAATACTTGTCATTTTTGAGGGACTTAGGGTCAGATTTAGCCTTAGTCCATTTCTGATAAAAATGTCCAGAACTGAAAAATCTATCAGTACACCAAATATCATGCATTTTGGATGTCATTTACTAAGTCAAAACTGGTTCGTTCTACAAGGTCAGTGAATCTTCCAAAACCTACTTCATTTTTTCAGACTTTCCAGATTTGGATACATTTTAATAATTTTCCATTTTGAAGACCTTAGATTCAAAATTAGCTTTGGCCTATTTCTGTGAAAAATGTTCATAACTAGCAAAACTAGTTACCTACTAATTTCACGCATTTTAAACTTCATTTACCTAGCCAAAATCACATCGCACCAACAAGGCAGAAAACTATCCCATACACGATTTCATCCAACATCACATTTTAGCCAAATATCTTGCCATGCATGTTTATAAAAGCTCATGAACACACATATATCTCAAGTACAGAAGTAAAGATAGACATTTAAGGGCATGCATGTGGGTTTTTGAAAGATTTTCAAGAAGTTTTAGCCCTCACCTTAGCAAAACAACAAGAAGATGCACAAGACTCTTGGCGAAGCACAAAGTTGACCTTTTTCCTTGCTTAGCCGAGACACCACTCGATTTTTCTCAATTTCCTACCTTAGTAACCAAGTTCTTAGTAGGTGCATGTGGTTAGAACAAGAAGAAAAGAAATGGAAGCTAGCAAACTCACCTAAGCCGAAATGGAGATTCAAAGAGCTTGCATGTGTGTTTCTTGCAACCTAGCTTGCTTAGTCGAGCTCCCTAGCTTCTTGCATGCCTTGATGAACCATGGAGTGATGAAGATAAGCTAAGGAGTGTAGAAACTCAGCCAAGGCCGAGAGAGAGAGAGAAGGATGAGAGGGAGAGAGAAGAATGAGAGGAAATGAGAGAAATGAAAGAAAAACTAAAGGTTTTGCAAGGTTTGAAGCATGTGTCAGCCTTGAGCTTTGCAATTTCAGATTTTTGTGTCTTCAAGGAGTATAATTTGAAGTGTTTAGCATGGGCAAGGAGCTTATGTCGAGATTGGTGGAGCTTGGTAGAGTTTTTGAGCTATTTTTTATTGCTTTGTGTCATTAGTTGTCATAGAATTGTCTAGGTTCAATTTGAATTATGCAAAGCAAGCACAAAGCACACAAGGTGGTTGGCCAAAGAGGTGTTCAAATCTGAATTTTTTTTGTCTTGTTCAAGGCTTTATTTATTGTGTGTTTGGGATATGCAAAGAATAAAGAATAAAGAATGTCTAGCTTTTGGTACAATTCGTCTTCTAGTGCATTGACTTAGCATTTTAATATTTGTTAGTGGGATTTGTAGATTAATTATTGATCTAGTGCTTCATGTAAGATGCTTTCTTGATTAGCTTGAGGGCAACGCTTTCCTAGGTCTAGGGCACGCACTATGAGGTATCGCATGAAAATCGAGGTCGGGCCTCACAACTGGAACATATTTTCGAAGCCAAAAATCGAACATTTTCATCAGTTTCGGTACACTTTTCTACTTTTGTGATGTTTTTTTCGTCCTGGAATCGTACGTCGTGAGCAGCGAAAAGGATGACAACCTAATCCATCATATTCTATTATCGAATCACATGGCACCCTTGGGCAAGACAAACTTCGCTTCACATAGAGGCAGGGCCCGTAAACCGAGGGCGTGGGGCTTGGGACTAGGTCTCCGTCACTCCGGTGCCCATAACTTTTGATCCGTAAGGAGTTACGCGGCGCACAACATACTGTTGCAAAGCTCTCTGAGAGCTCTACGACGGAGGCAACAAGCCTACTCGGCTGCACCTATTTTCGGAGCCCAAAATCGAACGTTTTCATTAGTTTCGGGACACTTTTCTACTTTTGCGATGTTTTTTTGTCCTGGATCATACGTCATGAGCCGCGAAAAGGATGACATCCTAATCCATCACATTTCTATTATCGAATCCCATGGCACCTTGGGCAAGGACAACTTCACTTCAAGTAGAGGCTGGGCCCCGCAAACCGAGGGCGTGGAGCTTAGGGACCATGTCTCCGTCGCTCCGGTGCCTATAACTTTTGATCCGTAAGGAGTTACGCGGCGCACAGCATACTGTTGGAAAGCTCTCTGAGAGCTCTACGACGGGGACTGCACGCCTTTTTGGCTACGCTTGTTTTTGTAGCCTAAAATCGAACGTTTTCATCAGTTTCGGACATTTTTCTTCTTTTGCGATATTTTTTCATCCGTGGTCGTACGTCGTGAGCCGCGAAAAGGACGACTACCTAATCCAGCACATTTCTATTAACGAATACCACGGTACCTTGGGCAACACAAACTTTGCTTCACATAGAGGATGGGCCCACAAACCGAGGGCGTGGGGCCTGGGACCAGGTCTCCGTCGCTCCGGTACCCATAACTTTTTATCCGTAAGGAGTTACGCGGCGCACAATATACCGTTGGAAAGCTCTCTGAAAGCTCTACGACGGGGGCAGCAAGCCTACTCGGCTGTACTTGTTTTTGGATCCCAAATTCGGGACACTTTTCTACTTTGTGATATTTTTCCGTCTTGGATCGTACGTCGTGAGTCGCGAAAAGGAATGACAACCTAATCCATCACATTATTATTATTGAATCCCATGGCACCTTGGGCAAGACAACTTCGCTTCACGAAGAGGCTGGGCGCACAAACCGAGGCCATCGGGCTTGGGACCAGGTCTCCGTCGCTTCGGTACCCATAACTTTTGATCCGTAAGGAGTTACGCGGTACACAGCATACCGTTGGAAAGCTCTCAGAGATCTCTACGACAGGGACTGCACGCCTTTTTTGATGCGCCTGTTTTTGTAGCCTAAAATTGAACTTTTTCATCATTTTCGGGAAACTTTTTTCTACTTTTTCGCTGGTTTTCCGTCCTGGGTCGTACGTCGTGAGCCGCGAAAAGGACAACAATCTAATCCATCACATTTCTATTATTGAATCCCACGACACCTTGGGCAACACAACATCGCTTCACGTAGAGGCTGGGCCTGTAAGCCGAGGGCGTGGGGCATAGGACCAGGTCTCCGGTCGCTCCGGTGCCCATAAGTTTTGATCTGTAAGGAGTTACGGGCGCACAACATATCGTAGGAAAGCACTCTGAGAGCTCTGCGATGGGGGCAGCAAGCCTGCTCAGTTGCAACTATTTTCGGGAGCCCAAAATCGAACATTTTTATCAGTTTATAGACACTTTTCTACTTTTGCGATATTTTTCGTCCGGAATCGTATGTCGTGAGTCGCGAAAAGGATGACAACCTAATACATCACATTTCTATTATCGAATCCCACGGCATCTTGGGAAAGACAACTTCGCTTCACGTAGAGGCTGGGCCCGCAAACCGAGGGCGTGGGGCTTGGGACCATGGCTCCGTCGCTCCGGTACCCATAACTTTTGATCCGTAAGAAGTTACACGGCGCACAACATATTTTTGGAAAGATCTCTGAGAGCTCTACGACGGGGGAAGCAAGCTTGCTTGGCTGTACCATTTTTGGATCACAAAATCGAACATTTTCATCAGTTTTGAGACACATTTCTACTTTTGTGAAGATTTTTCGTCCTGGATCGTAGTTCGTGAGCCGCGAAAGGATGACAACCTAATCCATTACATTACTATTATTGATTCCCATGGCACCTTGGGCAAGACAACTTCGCTCCACATAGAGGTTGGGCCTGTAAAACCGAGGGCATGGGGCTTGGGACGAGGTCTCCGTCGCTCTGTTGTCTATAACTTTTGATTCGTAAGGAGTTACGCGGCACACAGCATACCATTGGAAAGCTCTCTGAGAGCACTACGACGTGGACTTCACGCCTTTTAGGATGCACCTATTTTTGTGGCTTAAAATTGAACATTTTCATCAGTTTTGGGACACTTTTTTTCTTTTGCGCTGTTTTTCTGTCCCGGGTCGTACGTCGTGAGCTGCGAAAAGGATGACAACCTAATCCATCACATTCTATTATCGATCCCACGACACCTTGGGGCAACACAACTTCACTTCACGTAGAGACTAGGCCCGCAAACCGAGTGCGTGGGGCTTGGGACCAGGTCTCCGTCTCTCCAGTGCCTATAACTTTTGATCCGTAAAGAGTTACGCGGCGCACAACATTCCGTTGGAAAGCTATCTGACAACTCTATGACGGGGGCAGCAAGCCTGCTCTGCTGCACCTATTTTCGGAGCCAAAAATCGAACATTTTCATCAGTTTCGGTACATTTTTCTACTTTTACGGTGTTTTTCCGTCCTGGATTGTAATGTCGTGAGCAGCGAAAAGATGACAACTTAATCCATCATATTTCTATTATCGAATCCCATGGTACCTTGGGCAAGACAACTTCGCTTCACATAGTGGCTGGGCCCGCAAACCGAGGGCGCGGGGCTTGGGACCAAGGTCTCCTCACTCCGGTGCCATAACTTTTGATCCGTAAGGAGTTACGTGGCGCACAGAACACCGTTGGAAAGCTCTCTGAGCGTTCTACGACAAAGGCAACTACCTACTACCTCGGCTGCACCTATTTTTAGAGCCCAAAAATTGAACGTTTTTATTAGTTTCGGGACACTTTTCTACTTTTGTAATGTTTTTCCATCCTGGATCGTACGTCGTGAACCGCGAAAAGGATGACAACCTAATCTATCACATTTCTATTTTCGAATCCCATGGCACCTTGGGCAAGACAACTTCGCTTCAAGTAGAAGTTGGCCTGCAAACCGAGGGCGTGGAGCTTGGGACCATGTCTCCGTCGCTCCGGTCCCCATAACTTTTGATCCGTAAGGAGTTACGTGGCGCACAACATACCGTTGGAAAGCTCTCCGAGAGCTCTACGACGGGGACCGCACTCCTTTTTGGCCGTGCCTATTTTTCTAGCCTAAAATCGAACGTTTTCATCAGTTTCAAGATATTTTTCTTCTTTTGCGCTATTTTTTTCGTCCCGGTCGTACGTCGTGAGCCGCGAAAAGGATGACTACCTAATCCCACCACATTTTTATTATCGAATCCCACATCACCTTGGGCAACACAAGTTTGCTTCACGTAGAAGCTGGGCCCGCAAACCGACGGCGTGGGGCTTTGGGACCAGGTCTCCGTCGTTCCGGTTCCTATAACTTTTGATCTGTAAGGAGTTACGCGGCGCACAACATACTGTTGGAAAGCTCTCTGAGAGCTCTACGACGAGGCCAGCAAGCCTACTCGGCTGCACCTATTTTCAGAGCCTAAAATTGAACATTTTCATCAGTTTCAGGACATTTTTTCTACTTTTGCGATGTTTTTCCGTCCTGGATCGTACGTCGTGAGCCGCGAGAAGGATGATAACCTAATCCATCACATTACTATTATTGAATCCCACAGCACCTTGGGCAAGACAACTTCACTTCACGTAGAGGGCTGGGCCCGCAAACGGAGGGCGTGAGGCTTGGGACCAGGTCTCAGTTGCTCCGGTGCTTATAAGTTTTGATCCGTAAGGAGTTATGCGGTGCATAGCATACCGTTGGAAAGCTCTCCGAGAGCTCTACGACGGAGACTACACGTATTTTTGGCTGCGCCTGATGTTGTGGCCTAAAATCGAACGTTTTCATCAACTTTCGGATATTTTTCTTCTTTTGCACTGTTTTACCGTCCCGGGTCTTACGTCGTGAGCCACGAAAAGGACGACAACCTAATCTATCACATTTCTATTATTGAATCCCAAGGCACCTTGGGAAACACAACTTCGCTTCACATAGAGGCTGGGCCCGCAAACCGAGGGCATGGGGTTTGGGACCAGGTCTCCGTCGCTCCGGTTCATATAACTTTTGATCCGTAAGGAGTTACGCGATGCACAGCATACCATTGGAAAGCTCTCTGAGAGCTCTACGACGGGGGGTAGCAAGCCTGCCCAGCTGTACCTATTTTTGGATCCCAAATTCGAGACACTTTTCTACTTTTGCGATATTTTTCCGTCCTGGATCGTACGTCGTGAGCCGAGAAAAGGATGACAACCTAATCCCTCACATTACTATTATTGAATCCCACGGCACCTTGGGCAAGACAACTTCATTTCACGTAGAGGCTGGGCCCGCAAATCGGGGGCGTAGGGCTTGGGACCAGGTGTCCGTCGCTCCGGTGCCTATAACTTTTGATCCGTAAGGAGTTACGCGGCACACAACATAACGTTGGAAAGCTCTCAGAGATCTCTACGACAGGGGCTACACTCCTTCTTTGCTACTCCTGTTTTTGTAGCCTAAAATCGAATGTTTTCATTAGTTTCTGGAAATTTTTCTTCTTTTGCGCTATTTTTTCGTCCCAGGTCGTTCGTCGTGAGCCGCGAAAAAGATGATAACCTAATCCATCACATTTCTATTATCGAATCCCACGGCACCTTGGGCAACACAACATCGCTTCCCGTAGAGGCTAGGCCTGCAAACCGAGGGCGTGGGGCTTGGGACTAGGTCTCCGTCACTCCGATGCCCATAACTTTTGATCCGTAAGGAGTTACGCGGCGAACAACATACCGTAGGAAAACACTCTGAGAGCTCTGCGATGGGGCCGCAAGCCTGCTAGGTTGCACCTTTTTTCGGAGCCCAAAATCGAACATTTTCATCAGTTTCTGGACACTTTTCTACTTTTACAATGTTTTTCTATCCTGGATCGTACGTCGTGAGCCGCGAAAAGGATGTCAACCTAATACATCACATTTCTATTATCGAATCCCACGGCACCTTGGCAAGACAACCTCGCTTCATGCTGAGGCTGGGCCCGCAAACCGAGGGCGTAGGGCTTGGGACCAGGTCTCCGTCGCTCTGGTGCCCATAACTTTTGATCCGTAAGGAGTTACGCGGCACACAGCATACCGTTGGAAAGATCTTTGAGAGCCCTACAACGGGGGGCAGCAAGCCTGCTCGGCTGTACCTATTTTTGGATCACAAAATCGAACATTTTAATCAGTTTCGAGACACAAATCTACATTTGCGATGTTTTTTCGTTCTGGATCGTACGTCACAAGCCGCGAAAAGAATGACAACTTAATCTATCACATTACTATTATTGAATCCCACTACACATTAGGCAAGACAACTTCGCTTCACGTAAAGGTTGGGCCCGTAAACCGAGGGCATGGGGCTTGGGACCAGGTCTCCGTCGTTCTGGTGCCTATAACTTTTGATCCGTGAGGAGTTACATGGCGCACAACATACCATTGGAAAGCTCTCCGAGAGCTCTACGACGGGGACTTCACAACTTTTTCGCTGTGCCTATTTTGTTAGCCTAAAATCGAACCTTTTCATCAGTTTCGGGACACTTTTCTTCATTTGCGCTGTTTTTTGGTCCCGGGTCGTACGTCGTGAGCCGCAAAAAGGACGATAACCTAATCCATCACATTTCTATTATCGAAACCCACAGCACCTTGGGCAACACAACTTCACTTCACGCAGAGAATGGGCCCGCAAAGTGAGGGCGTGGGGCTTGGGACCATATCTCCGTCTCTCCGGTGCCTATAACTTTTGATCCGTAAAGAGTTACGCGGCGCACAACATACTGTTGGAAAGCTCTCTGAGAACTCTATGATAGGGGCCGCAAGCCTGCTCAGCTGCACCTGTTTTCAGAGCCAAAAATTGAACATTTTCATCAGTTTTAGTACACTTTTCTACTTTTGCAATGTTTTTCCGTCCTGGATCGTATGTCGTGAGCAGCGAAAAGGATGACAACCTAATCCATTATATTTCTATTATCGAATCCCATGGCACCTTGGGCAAGACAACTTCGCTTCACGTAGAGGCTGGGCCCGCAAACCGAGGGCGTGGGGCTTGGGACCAGGTCTCCGTCACTCCCGTGCCCATAACTTTTGATCCGGAAGGAGTTACGCGGCGCACAGCATACCGTTGTAAAGCTCTCTGAGAGCTCTACGATAGAGGCAACAAGCCTACTCGGCTGCACCTATTTTTGGACCCCAAATTCGAATGTTTTCATCAGTTTCGGGACACATTTCTACTTTAGCGATGTTTTTTCGTCATGGATCGTACGTCGTGAGCCGCGAGAAGGATGACAACCTAATCCATCACATTTCTATTATCGAATCCCATGTCACCTTGGGCAAGACAACTTCGCTTCAAGTAGAGGTTGGGCACGCAAACTGAGGGCGTGGAGCTTGGGACCAGGTCTCCGTCACTCCGGTGCCCATAACTTTTGATCCATAAGGAGTTACACGGCGCACCGAACACCGTTGGAAATCTCTCTAAGAGCTCTACGACGGAAGCAACTAGCCTACTTGGCTGCACCTATTTTCGGAGACAAAAAATTGAACATTTTCATCAGTTTCGGGATACTTTTCTACTTTTGTAATGTTTTTCCGTCCTGGATCGTACGTCGTGAGCCGCGAAAAGGATGACAACCTAATCCATCACATTTCTATTATCGAATCCCATGGCACCTTGGGCAAGACAACTTTGCTTCAAGTTGAGGTTGGGCCTGCAAATCGAGGGCGTGGAGCTTGGAACCATGTCTCCGTCGCTCCGGTGCCCATAACTTTTGATCCGTAAGGAGTTATGCGGCGCACAGAACACCGTTGGAAAGCTCTCTGAGAGCTCTACGACGGAGGCAACTAGCCTACTCGGCTGCACCTATTTTTGGAGCCAAAAAATTGAATGTTTTATCAGTTTCGGGACACTTTTCTACTTTTGCAATGTTTTTTTCGTCCTGGATCGTACATCGTGAGCCACAAAAAGGATGACAACCTAATCCATCACATTTTTATTATCAAATCCCATGGCACCTTGGGCAACACAACTTCGATTCACGTAGAGGCTGGGCCCGTAAACCGAGGGCTTGGGGTTTGGGACCAGGTCTTTGTCGCTCGGATTCCTATAACTTTTGATCCGTAAGGAGTTACTCGGCGCAAAGCATACCGTTGGAAAGCTCTCTGAGAACTCTACGACGGGGGCAGCAAGCCTGCTCGGCTGCACCTATTTTCGGATCCCAAATTCGGGACACTTTTCTACTTTTGTGATATTTTTCCGTGCTGGATCGTACGTCGTGTGCCGAGAAAAGGATGACAACCTAATCCCTCACATTACAATTATTGAATCCCACGGCACCTTGGGCAAGAGAACTTCGCTTCACGTAGAGGCTGGGCTCGCAAACCGAGGGCGTGGGGCTTGGGACCAGGTCTCCGTCGCTCCGGTACCAATAACTTTTGATCCGTAAGGAGTTATGCAGCAGACAACATACCGTTGGAAAGCTCTCAGAGATCTCTACGACAAGGACTGCACTCCTTCTTTGCTGCGCCTATTTTTGTAGCCAAAAATCGAACATTTTTATCAGTTTTAGGAAAATTTTCTTCTTTTGCGCTATTTTTTCGTCCTGGGTTGTTCATCGTGAGCCGCGAAAAGGACGACAACCTAATCCATCACATTTCTATTATAGAATCCCACGGCACCTTGGGCAACACAACTTCGCTTCACATAGAGGATGGGCCCGTAAACCGAGGGCGTGGGGCTTGGGACCAGGTCTCAGTCACTCCGGTGCCCATAACTTTTGATCCGTAAGGAGTTACGCGGCGAACATCATACCGTAGGAAAGCACTCTGAGAGCTCTGCGATGGGGGTAGCAAGCCTGCTCGGTTGCACCTTTTTTCAAAGCCCAAAATCGAACATTTTCACCAGTGTCTGGACACTTTTCTACTTTTACGATGTTTTTCCATCCTAGATCGTACGTCGTGAGCCGCGAAAAGGATGTCAACCTAATACATCACATTTCTATTATCGAATCCCAAATCACCTTGGGCAAGACAACTTCGCTTCACTTAGAGGCTGGGCCCGCAAACCGAGGGCGTGGGGCTTGGGACCAGGTCTCTATCGCTCTGGTGCCCATAACTTTTGATCCGTAAGGAGTTACGCGGCGCACAGCATACCGTTGGAAAGATCTTTGAGAGCTCTACAACGGGGGCAGCGAGCCTACTCGGCTGTATGTGAGGCCCGACCCCGAATAACATGCCTTACCTCGATTTGCGTGCCTTAGACCCAGAACTATATGACCGACCTTGGATTACGTGCCCTATCTTGGTTTTCGTGTATGCCTCGTTATACGTGCCTTATTTTGGGCTACGTTCATTCACCTAGGGTTGCGTGTGTTAGCATTAGAATCTGTGCACTTATCTTGAAGTATGTGCCTTAGTCTTGAAATACGTGTTGTACCTCGTAGTTCGTGTCTACCTCGTAATTTGTGCCCTAGACCTAGGAATCCGTGCCACCACGTTAATCAAGAAAGAATCCTACACAAAGCACTAGACACTAAAATAATCCTACACAATCCACTAACCAATATTATATTCCTAATTCAAATTCTCTACAAACTCCACTAACAATAAAATAATACTAAACTATTCCTACATTTTTCACTATCTATTATTCTATTCATAATTCAACTCATCAACAAACATTGCTATATTTTATTCTACCTAGATTCCCTCATTCCCCAACATTCCTATGACAATTCTAATGACACAAATGCATAAAAAATTAGTCCTATACAAACTATGACAAAACACTTAACACAATGCATAAAAAATTGCTCAAATTCTCCTCAAATCTCTACCATTTTCGACCAAGTGCTCCGTGCCCATGCTAGCCATTTCAAAATACTCCTTGAAGACACAAAAAGTCTGAATTTGTATGCCCAAGGCTGACCATATGCTCAAAAAAATTGCAAAGCCATTACTTTTGTCATATTCTCTCATTTCCTCTCAATTTCTCTCACTTCCCTCTCATTTTCTCTCTCCATTTCGGTTTTGGCTGAGTTCTCTCCACCTCTTACCTCATCTTCATCATCCTAAGGTGCATCAAGACAAACCACAAGCAAAGAAACTCACCCAAGCAAGCTAGGATGCAAGAAACACACATGCAAGCATTTTGAGTCAACATTTTTCGGCCTAGGTAAGTTTTCTTGGCTTCCATTTCTTTTCTTCTTGTTCTAACCTCATGCATGTGCTAAGAGATTGATCACTAGGCTAGGAAAAATAGAGAAACCAAGTTGGAATCTCGGCTAAGCAAGCAAGAAGAAGAGATTTGAAGCTTCAACAAGTTTTTGTGCATCTTTGTGGTTGATTGCTAAGGTGAGGATTAAAACCTTTTGAAAACTCTTCAAAAATTCACATGCATGCTCATAAATGTGTGTATTTGCTTCTGTACTTGAGCTATATGGTCGTTCATAAGCTTAAACAACCATGCATGGCAAGATCTTGGCTTGAAAATGATGCTAGGTGAAGTCGAAATTGTTGACAGCTCTCTGACCAGTCTGTTCGAGGTAAGTTTACCTAGGAAACTGATGTTGAAAATGCATGAAAATTGGTAGGTGACTATTTTGGACAGTTTTGAACATTTTTCCCAGAAATAGGCCGAATTTAATTTTGATTCTAAGGTCCTCAAAATGGAAAATCTCTAAAATGTGACCAAATCTGGAAATCTGGAAAAATGAAGCAGGTTTTGGCAAATGCACTGACCTTGTAGAACGAACCAGATTTTACTTAGTTAATGATGTCCAAAATGCATGAGATTTGGTGTTCTGCTATATTTTTCAGTTCTGGACAATTGTGTCAGAAATGGACTAAGGCTAAAACTGACCGTAAAGACCTCAAAAACGTCAATTTCTGAAATGTGTGCAAATCTGGACAGTTTTGTGCTACTTCACTGTTTCGGCTATAACTATTGATTCCGAACTCCAATTGATGCAAGGTTTGTTTCTGATTTTAGTTAACTTCTCAAGATTTAATTTGAAATCTTATTCACTGGATTTGGAGACTTTTTTATTATCCTATTGATTGTGATAAAACAGCCTATTGCAGTAAAGGTTTCACTTATTTATATGCTTGGAAAATTGTTGTAACCTCTCTTGTGGTACTAATTGCTTGGAATTGTGGTGTTGGGATGTTGTGTGGACTGTTTTGAATGTTTGAGGATGTTGAATTAAATGATGCATGGTTTGAGATTGACTTTGAGTTGGGTTGAGGCTCAAATTGCACGAATATACACGAAATGGAAACCCTAATGACTAGGGAGTTTTGCTAAGTATTGATCATTTGTATATTGTGTGGAATTATATGATTAGTGGGCTGCCCGTAAATGTCTTATAACTTCAAATGTGATCTTGACCATTGCATGTTGTCAAATAAGCTTTTCTTGCAACCGAACCCACGTAAATGTTGTTGCATGTTGGATATTCGTATCACTTGATTACGTGAACTTCGAAATGAGTTATATGGCTTGACTTGCATGTGTTACATGGCTGCCCGTTTAATGTTCATATGACTCCATATGCTTTTCAAGTGAAATTATTTGTCTTAACGTGCCTTGTTTGATTACTTGACAACGTGCGATCTTATAACTGCTCGGAGGCGACCTACTTTGTTGTCCTCCTAATGTGATATGTTAAATGTTATAAATGTGCATTGCATACGAGGTTGCAACCTTTCTTTGTGGCATGGTAGCGTTTCACGAACGCCGGGCGGCATAGGGCTTGCAGGTGCTCCCGTGACTACCATGGTTCAATTCCCTCTCTCGCTTGGCATTCCACCCTCGGAGAGTTGGGTCGTAGGTTTCGGGGTACATCCAGAGTACACCCAATTGGGAGCGATAAGTGGATTATTGAAGTCAGCCACACCAAATGAATCGAAATTGATATTGAGAGCAAATGCTCACCGTATCCTTTTTACTATGTGCATAAGTACTCTCGCTTGGTTCCTAGAGAACCTCGGGGAAGAAAGACTGGTATTCTTTTTCTTGTGCTTATATGTAAGTACTCTCGCTTGGTTCCTAGAGAACCTCGAGGTGGAAAGAATGGTATTTCTGTTTCCTTACTTTGTATCTGTTACTCGATTTGTTTCTTATAATTGCGTACCTTATTACTTGTAATACGTGACATGTTCTCAAAAAGTGTTTTCATAAATTAAACCGGAAAATGAGTTTCAAAATGTATTTCTCGTTCCCCTCGCTGAGTTCATAAGGACTCACCCTCTTTTATCATCTCAGGTGAAGAAGATCAAGAACAGGTACCCAAGGACGATGTGCCTAATGATGATTCCTTGGAGTGATTTCCTGTCCCTACGTGCTTTTGTGCTTTGCCTGAAAGTGGTTGCTATATGGATGTTATTTTTGATTGCAAACTATTCATTTTATTGATGTAAATGACCCCGTTATAATTTGGGTCTAATTCTGGGATTGTACTATCTATAACCGAACAAACTTTTATTTGGTTGTTTGCTTTCGTTTTCTTAATTAGTAGTTATCGTAGGCATTCAAACCACTAGATGAACAATCAACTATGTTAATTCTATCTAATTTCACTTAGGTACTCATTTGCAAACTAAAGTATAATAGGTACTTGCATGATAGGAAATTGACAAATAAACGGGACATAGTTATCATGTTAGGCTTATTAACCAAACGAGACTTTCAAGATAAACTAGTAGGCAAATCGATTGGTGACAAATAGGAGTCCTTAATGGAATTGGATTAATGATTGGAATAATTGGGGCGTTTAGAGAATTAGATCAAACCAAAGAGCCCAATTACAGCCGTTATGCTGCCGGTTTTCCCGAAAAACTTTGGAGTTTAGACTAAATCATTAGGTGTTAAATCTTCATAAATAGCTAAGCACCTGATATTACTTGAATGTTTAGTTCACACCCTAGTCTAACCTTATAGGCTGGGTTGGGGCGTGACACCTTATATAAGAATGGTATCAGAGCTTAGTTTAGTAACTAGGCAGTAGTCGGGTTCAACTCTCAGACCATGGTTAGAAGCCCTAAGGTAATTATGATGTCTTGTTTATATGTGTTAATGTGTGCTAATGTGCTTTAATTGCTTGAGCATTGAATATTATGTGCTTTTGTGGACCCTATGTACTATGTGTCATGCACATCAACACGTTAATGCCCTCAATAATGCATGCATGCTTTTATACTCCTTCCTTGCTACATGTGCATGTTATATAACCATGAATGACTGTTTATACACAGATAGTTAGGATTAGAACTTTCAGGGAACTGAATTCATGCAGGAAGAATGAAAAGTCTCGGTTAGAGATTTTTGGCATCTTCACAGGTACTCGATGGATAGTATGTATTATTGGATATGCATATGTATAAAATGCGTAGCACGGGTATAATTGTTGAGGTAAAGTTATCTCCTTATTTTTGGAATACCTATATCTGTGATTAAGTTGTCAATTTTATAGCTATGAAGTTATTGATTCTGTTAAACCGTTCTTCTAATTGTGGTTCAAGAATAAATGTTAAGGACATACAACTTTCCTTAGATATAAGAATATACTATTAAATGTGTAGAATAGTATATATTCTCATATGCATATAATTGAAGTTTGACTTAGGAGCTGCTTTGAATCAAATTCTTATATCTTAAATTGGTGTAATAGACTATTTATATGATTGAATCCTAACTTGATTGGAATTAAGTATCGTTGAACCTAATAAGGTGTATACTGACGAGTTTCAAGTTCACTCAATGGTAAGATTGTGGCCTAGAAATTAAGAGATGAACTCGTGGAAATGGACGATAGGGGTTAGATTATTTAGGCGTGAATAGTGTGTTCAAGTAACTTAACAATGGATAACCTCAAGACATGTAGGCAACTCTGGAGACTAAATTTAACAAGGTTGATGATTCTTTAGTATAACAAGATATAAGGATGTTGGAATCGAGAAATTTATGTAACTAGAACTCGTGTTCGGAAGACTATACCTAAATGTTAGGTCGAATAGAAGTGTTAGGTATTGAATTATGCATTAGATGACTAACGTTACTAAAGGTCCTAAGTTGGATATCGGTGATATTTAGAATCATGGTATTAATTTGGTACCTCTCGGATTTTGTTGTGATTATGCAAAGTAAGTCATTTTATACACTCGTTATTTGGATACCCTAAAGGATATTAGGAAGCATATATCCCTAAGTATTACTGATGGACCTAATATATAAACCATGGAAATGAGATTAAAGCATTCGGTTACAAAGTGGAGTCGTTAGGGTATGATTAGTAATCCTGAATAGCTAATAGTGAGTATGCATGATGATTCATGGTGAACTCTAGGACCTAAGGTCGATGAGTCTTGATGCTCTTAGCTAGTTGAACATGTAAATGAGAAGAGTAAGATTTCATAGAGTTAAGATAGAGATGAATTAGAGTCATAATGACCCAAGAGACTATTGTTGGACCACCGTATCTATGTGCACCATTTCACATCTAGAAACTAGCGATTGGTAGACTTCGAATGGTGGTCGTTGAATAAGAGGGGTGAATCTTGTAGTGATAGTTAAATAAGCGGTTGATTACTTTTGAAGTTCTATTAGGTTATGTTGAAGGGTGCCTCTTGGTCATAATTCTTATATTGATACAACCTTGAAGTTATCTCGTGTACGTATTTTATGTGCTCGGTGATTTCGGTACCCATTTATAGTCCTAGGATTGTTGTTGTATGGATGGTAACCTAGTAGAGCATTGATATCACTTATATGGCGATGAACTCAGCTTAGTAACATTAATGTCGAAGATATATTGAAGGGCATTAAGTATTCGAAGGAATGACTAGGTCACTAAATGAGTAGGACCATTGTCCTCTTAAGTATGACGTAACCTTGGATTGAGGTGAGTGGAATTTATTTGAGGTTGAAACTATTCACCTTAGGATTTTTGGATAAGATTAAAAGAAAGTTCTAAAGCCTCGTGACTTGAAAATAGAGATTTGAATAAGAAAATAAATTGTGGATCACAAGCTGATGAAACTTACTTGAAAAGTTGAATTAGTGCTACATGATTAGTTTACCTATGCAATTTCGATGGCAATTTGTTGGTGATACTTGATAAACCTTAGAATTCGAGTTTAATGAATCTCAACGGTCTTTCTTCTTGATTACGAGCTTAAAGGTTAAAGAAGCTGGGAAAGGATGTTAGTGAATAGGAGCCTATGATCGGGAGACTAGTCATTAGAAGATTTACTAATCCAATGTACTTTCAAGATAAGAACTATGATACTACCGATAGATGACGACTTGAGATGGATTAGTTTGTTGGTGAGTTCAACCTGAAAATAGGGTCGTATCGTGGAAATGATCCGTAACTTGTGTATGACCCATGTGATAACAGTTTTGAAGATAGTAGATAGGATATGTAAATCGGATATAGATCTATCATCTTGAAATTAACGTATGTCACCCTAGGATCATAGAATTATTGTGATATTCCTTTTGAGGTATGAATGCGAGATTGACACAACATGAGTCATGATTTTGGAGTTATAGTCTATTGTTAGAATACCGATACAACTTTGATGACTATGTTTGAAGACTCTAACCTTAGTTAATGAACTTGACCTTAAGATTAAATGGAGAATAGAGTCGTTCAAAGGAAAGAACTATGAATGTTGGGGTCACACCGAATTAATTGATTGGAGAAAGCTAGGAACTGAATTGGTTGTGGTAAGGGAGATCACCGAACATCGGACGAACCGGAGTAGGAAGAATAACAAGGGTTAGAATCCGTCTAAATGACCTCAATAGGCAAGAATGAATTTCGGGACGAAATTCTTTTAAGGAGGGGAAGATGTGAGGCCCGACCCCAAATAACGTGTCTTACCTCGATTTGCGTGCCATAGACCCAGAACTGTATGACCGACCTTGGATTACGTGCCCTGTCTTGGTTTTTGTGTATGCCTCGTTATACGTGCCTTATTTTGGTCTACGTTCATTCACCTAGGGTTGCGTGTGTTAGCATTAGAATCTGTGCACTTATCTTGAAGTATTTGCCTTAGTCTTGAAATACGTGTTGTACCTCATAGTTCGTGTCTACCTCGTAATTTGTACCCTAGACCTAGGAATCCGTGCCACCACGTTAATCAAGAAAGAATCCTACACAAAGCACTAGACACTAAAATAATCCTACACAATCCACTAACCATTATTATATTCCTAATTCAAATTCTCTACAAACTCCACTAACAATAAAATAATACTAAACTATTCCTACATTTTCCGCTATCTAGTATTCTATTCATAATTCAACTCATCAACAAACATTGCTATATTTTATTCTACCTAGATTCCCTCATTCCCCAACATTCCTATGACAATTCTAATGACACAAATGCATAAAAAATTAGTCCTAGACAAACTATGACAAAACACTTAACACAATGCATAAAAAATTGCTCAAATTCTCCCCAAATCTCCACCATTTTCGACCAAGTGCTCCATGCCCATGCTAGCCATTTCAAAATACTCCTTGAAGACACAAAAAGTCTGAATTTGTATGCCCAAGGCTGACCATATGCTCAAAAAAATTGCAAAGCCATTACTTTTGTCATATTCTCTCATTTCCTCTCAATTTCTCTCACTTCCCTCTCATTTTCTCTCTCCATTTCGGTTTTGGCTGAGTTCTCTCCACCTCTTAGCTCATCTTCATCATCCTAAGGTGCATCAAGACAAACCACAAGCAAAGAAACTCACCCAAGCAAGCTAGGATGCAAGAAACACACATGCAAGCATTTTGAGTCACCATTTTTCGGCCTAGGTAAGTTTTCTTGGCTTCCATTTCTTTTCTTCTTGTTCTAACCTCATGCATGTGCTAAGAGATTGATCACTAGGCTAGGAAAAATAGAGAAACCAAGTTGGAATCTCGGCTAAGCAAGAAGAAGAAGAGATTTGAAGCTTCAACAAGTTTTTGTGCATCTTTGTGGTTGATTGCTAAGGTGAGGGTTAAAACCTTTTGAAAACTCTTCAAAAATTCACGCATGCTCATAAATGTGTGTATTTGCTTCTGTACTTGAGTTATATGGTCGTTCATATGCTTAAACAACCATGCATGGCAAGATCTTGGCTTGAAAATGATGCTAGGTGAAGTCGAAATTGTTGACAGCTCTCTGACCAGTCTGTTCGAGGTAAGTTTAGCTAGGAAAATGAAGTTAAAAATGCATGAAAATTGGTAGGTGACTATTTTGGACAGTTTTGAACATTTTTCCCAGAAATATGCCGAAGCTAATTTTGATTCTAAGGTCATCAAAATGGAAAATCTCTAAAATGTGACCAAATCTGGAAATCCGGAAAAATGAAGCAGGTTTTGGCAGATGCACTGACCTTGTAGAACGAACCAGATTTTACTTAGTTATTTATGTCCAAAATGCATGAAATTTGGCGTTCTGCTAGATTTTTCAGTTCTGGACAATTGTGTCAGAAATGGACCAAGGCTAAAACAGACCGTAAAGACCTCAAAAACGTCAATTTCTGAAATGTGTGCAAATCTGGACAGTTTTGTGCTACTTCACTGTTTTGGCTATAACTAATGATTCCGAACTCCAATTGATGCAAGGTTTGTTTCTGATTTTAGTTAACTTCTCAAGATTTAATTTGAAATCTTATTCACTAGATTTGGAGATTTTTTGATTATCCTATTGATTGTGAGAAAATAGCCTATTGCAGTAAAGGTTTCACTTATTTATATGCTTGGAAAATTGTTGTAACCCCTCTTGTGGTACTAATTTCTTGGAATTGTGGTGTTGGGATGTTGTGTGGACTGTTTTGAATGTTCGAGGATGTTGAATTAAATGATGCATGGTTTGAGATTGACTTTGAGTTGGGTTGAGGCTCAAATTGCACGAATATACACGAAATGGAAACCCTAATGACTAGGGAGTTTTGCTAAGTATTGATCATTTGTATATTGTGTGGAATTATATGCTTAGTGTGCTGCCCGTAAATGTCTTATAACTTCAAATGTGATCTTGACCATTGCATGTTGTCAAATAAGCTTTTCTTGCAACCGAACCCATGTAAATGTTGTTGCATGTTGGATATTCGTATCACTTGATTACGTGAACTTCGAAATGAGTTATATGGCTTGACTTGCATGTGTTACATGGCTGCCCGTTTAATGTTCATATGACTCCATATGCTTTTCAAGTGAAATTATTTGTCTTATCATGCCTTGTTTGATTACTTGACAACGTGCGATCTTATAACTGCTTGGAGGCGACCTACTTTGTTGTCCTCCTAATGTGATATGTTAAATGTTATAAATGTGCATTGCATACGAGGTTGCAACCTTTCTTTGTGGCATGGTAGCGTTTCACGAACGCCGGCGGCATAGGGCTTGCCGGTGCTCTCGTGACTACCATGGTCCAATTCCCTCTTTCGCTCGGCATTCCACCCTCAGAGAGTTGGGTCGTAGGTTTCAGGGTACATCCGGAGTACACCCAATTGGGAGCGATAAGTGGATTATTGAAGTCGGCCGCACCAAATGAATCGAAATTGATATTGAGAGCAAATGCTCACTGTATCCTTTTTACTATGTGTATAAGTACTCTCGCTTGGTTCCTAGAGAACCTCGGGGAGAAAAGACTGGTATTCTTGTTCTTGTGCTTATATGTAAGTACTCTTGCTTGGTTCCTAGAGAACCTCGGGGAGGAAAGACTGGTATTTCTGTTCCCTTACTTTGTATCTGTTACTCGATTTGTTTCTTATAATTGCGTACCTTATTAATTGTAATACGTGACATGTTCTCAAAAAGAGTTTTCATAAATTGAACCGAAAAATGAGTTTCAAAACGTATTTCTCGTTCCCCCTCGTTGAGTTCATAAGGACTCACCCTCTTTTATCATCTCAGGTGAAGAAGATCAAGAACAGGCACCCAAGGACGATGTGCCTAACGATGATTCCTTGGAGTGATTGCCTGTCCCTACGTGCTTTTGTGCTTTGCCTGAAAGTGGTTGCTATATGGATGTTATGTTTGATTGCAAACTATTCATTTTATTGATGTAAATGACCCCGTTGTAATTTGGGTCTAATTCTGAGATTGTACTATCTATAACCGGACAAACTTTTATTTGGTTGTTTGCTTTCGTTTTCTTAATTAGTAGTTATCGTAGGCATTCAAACCACTAGATGAACAATCAACTAAGTTAATTCTATCTAATTTCACTTAGGTACTCATTTGCAAACTAAAGGATAATAGGTACTTGC
This sequence comes from Budorcas taxicolor, assembly GCF_023091745.1. Taxonomy (NCBI): domain Eukaryota; kingdom Metazoa; phylum Chordata; class Mammalia; order Artiodactyla; family Bovidae; genus Budorcas; species Budorcas taxicolor. The sequence continues at coordinate 586 of NW_026292071.1, read as the reverse complement.
ATGATAGGAAATTGACAAATAAACAGGACATAGTTATCATGTTAGGCTTATTAACCAAACGAGACTTTCAAGATAAACTAGTAGGCAAATCGGTTGGTGACAAATAGGAGTCCTTAATGGAATTGGATTAATGATTGGAATAATTGAGGCGTTTAGAGAATTAGGTCAAACCAAAGAGCCCAATTACAGCTGTTATGCTGCCGGTTTTCCGGAAAAACTTTGGAGTTTAGACTAAATCATTAGGTGTTAAATCTTCATAAACAGCTAAGCACCTGATATTACTTGAATGTTTAGTTCACACCCTAGTCTAACCTTATAGGCCGAGTTGGGGCGTGACACTGTACCTATTTTTGGATCACAAAATCGAGCATTTTCATCAGTTTTGAGACACAAATCTACTTTTGTGATGTTTTTTCGTTCTAGATCGTACGTCGTGAGCAGCGAAAAGGATGACGACCTAATCTATCACATTACTATTATTGAATCCCACGACACCTTGGGCAAGACAACTTCGTTTCACGTAGAGGTTGGGCCCGTAAACCGAGGGCGTGGGGCTTGGGACCAGGTCTCCGTCGCTCCGGTGCCT